>NC_043706.1:96749107-96754539 GCF_006229205.1 Suricata suricatta
TTTTCTCCTACACATACATATCCATGATAAAATCTAATTTATAAATTAAGCACAGTAAGAGATTAACAACAAGAATAAAATAAAACAATTATAACAACATACTGTAATAAAACTTATGTGAATGTGACCTCTCTCTCTAAAAATATTTTATTGTACTGTGTTCACCTGTCTTCTTTTGTGATGATATGAGATGAAAACGTGTACATGATGAGATGGAGTGAGGAGAGGATGACATAGGCATTGTAATCTAACGCTAGGCTACTATTAACCCAACGACACATCAGAAGGAAGATCATCTGCCTCTGGATGGAGGTTGACGTCAAGTAACTGAAACCACAGAAAACAGAACCATGGGTGGGGGCGGGAGGGGGCACTGTAGAAATTTGCTTTGTGTTTTAAATCAAGGATTTACAAATATTTTATAACTATCGACCCATCTTGCCTTCTGAATTAGACTTTTAGTATTATAATTCATCAGCTTTTGCTTTAATTTACTGAGGCTCAATGTAGAAAACATTAAAAAAAAAAACACTTCAAAAACCTCTCTGAATTCATTCACTTGTGTCCAGAGTCATTGTTACCTTCCAAATTAGTGTTCTTCAAATTATCTTTCTGCTTGGGTTTTTGTATGTATGTAATGAATCTACTTTTCTCCTTGTTTCTAGGCAACAGTGATTTTATCTCTAGTTTTAGTTTTAGTGAATTCCATTTTTTTGAAAGAATAATAAAAGTCACCCTAAGATTGAATATTATGCTCACTTAGGAGCTAAAGCTTTGTGCCTTTACTCTGAGTCTACGCATCTTACAAAATACTGACTTCCATCTGCTTAAAACTTGGGCAGTCTTAAGAATCTTTATTCAGAGCTCTTTAAATGGGATGATTAAAATAGATGGGGACCGTCTATTTGAAAATATCAACTTAGCCGTTGCTGGGGAGGAGCAGCTTCTGAAAACATATGAATTTATTACATCTATAGATGTAATAGATCTCACCATCTATTTTTTCTGTGTCTATAAAAATAAGAGACAAAGTATTTGGAATGGAAAGCAGTCCTGGATTAAGAGCTTGGTAACTTCTGGCTCTATGTTTTTTCAGGTAGGGCTTAACACATCCTGGTTGTTCATACACAAAACTACATCAAAGTGCCAAAATATGTTAAAGGCATCATACAATGTGCTACAGTTACCAAGAAGTTGACTTCTTGATTGATTTCACTTGAATGTGGACAGAATTACCCATGTATCCTCCCCTTGGGTCTCTTTAAGCTCTTGTTTGCGTAACTGAAATTCCCCACATTTTAATAAGTGAGGTTAATTTTTAGATTTTGACAGTGATTTCACCATAGCTTGATTAGGAAAGTGGTTTCAACATTCTTTGCAGGTTTATCCAGTTGAAAGGCATTTCTTCTTATAATTGGCATAATACAGCTAGGGCATCGTGAAACACAAACTACGGTGCTAGTGTCTCCTCATTGGCCCTTGGAGCTACCTTTGTGCCCATTGCTCAAGACCTGTGTTGGCCATGCATTGGCCAGCTTGCAAACCACTCCAGCTCTCCGTTTAATCACCAGTGAAACTGAGACAAGGACTTAGGGTCTGAGGAATTCTGTGAAGCACAGAGCTGTCTTGACCACGGTTAAGCCAGGTCCTTTAATTCTGTAAAGTGGAGAGGTATTTAGCATGGTATTTATATCGCATTAGTGTGGCTATTCCTCAGCACTTTTTATGGACCTTGTGATTATTCTCTTGGGTAGGGAAACCAGTGCCCCACCCAAAGATCTCAAATAACTTTCCCAAACTGTGTACTCAGTCAAATGTTGTTAGGACTGTAGATACCAACAGACTCAGGCTGTGATGAAGTACTTATCACACTTGGCTCTCTTTAGTTGTATAACTAAAAGGATCAAACAAGAAAGTTTAGAGCCCTAAAGATTTTCTTTTTGAAGTGTTGGATTTGGGGATGATTACATTCATTAATACTGATGAAAATTTCTTTAATTGTCTCCGTGAAAAAATTACTTTAAATGCTTTTCTAAGTTGCTCATTTATAGTAGCGATTGCACGTATATAACATAACGGGCATTAGTGTTGCCTTGTTTCCTTTGATTTTCTTGAAAAAATCTAACATCTGGCTTTCTGCTCTGGGTCCTCCTCACATCATCTCCCATAACTGGCTTGTTCTTCTCACTCCTCGCCTTCCAAGCTATGGTTACACAACATAACCTTTGCCAGATTTTTTTTATATCTGAAAACTGACTCAGTTTTATTTAATTTACTGGAGCAAATGCCACGGACACATTTCCAAGAAAGGAAGAGAAGTGGCATACAAGAGCTATATGAACAAGTAGAAAGAAATGACTTCAGAGTTACAGGGGATTTTTATAGGAGCCCTCAGCCACTTGGCAGGAATCAATGTTGTGAGATGACAGACATTTCTGTCATCCTCAACTGGGTTTTTATGAATAATAACAGCTAATATTTATTGACCGACACCAGGCACGGAGTTAAGTGCTTTTTATAGACATTCCAATTTGGTCATCACCATGTAATGGCCCACAGACATCTGCAAATGTCTGACTAAATTGCCTTTTCTTTTCACAAGGAGTTGGGAGGCTTAACGGTCTATATACACTTCTGGTGGCTTCCTCTCAGTGTGCCCAGGGAAGGCAGTAGTGCTTCCTTAGGTGGTTAACTGGTTGGGGCATTCCATCAGTTTCCTTTGCTAGTAAACATACCTCTTCTGTCATGAGGTACCCCAATACTTCAGTGCAACCCTCACCCTAGATCACTCAAGATGCAAAGCAGAAAGGGACTAGAGTCCTGTTTTTCTTTCCTTATGCTCCTCCTTATGGGTTTATGCATCACTGAGGAAATGCTATTGTGAGTTAGTAGCAAAGGAGAATTATGTCCCACACCTCTACTGTACTCATTTATTCTCAGGAGATAATCTTGCCTCCTCTTTCACTGACAAAATAGAGGTCAATGGGCAGAAAATCGCAGACTATCTATTTTTCCTCTCAAGATTCATCTTTATCTTGACACATTCTAATTTCCTCTGCTCATCTCAGAGGAGATAGCACCCTTCATATTAGAGATGATTGGCCGTCTATCTGTGCTTTGGGCCCATACACCTGACCCTGTGCTATCACCTGACCTCCTTCTCTCACACGCTGTCCATCAATTTGCACCCACTGGGTGAGGAGAGGCAGAGCACTATTAGGTGCTGGGTCCTATACTGGATCCACAGCCTCTTCCCTGCAGCTCAGATTCTAAGAACACCTTCCCTCAGCTCTACTTCCCTTTCATTTTCCTCATTTGCTCAGCCAAGCTTTATGTGTGAGAGAGAATTCAATCACAATGGCTCCGCTTTCTTTGTGCCCACACATGCCTCTATCCATCACCTGGTTTCTGATTCCACTGTGCCACTAAAGAGCCGTCAGAGGATCCAGGGCACAGATGTCTGGTGATGTCCTTGTGAACTTTGCTTTTCCAGTTCTTACTTGTTTTAACATGGCTAAAATTCCCCCCTTGAAGTTCTCTCTTCTCTCAGTTTCCAAGACAATTCTGTCTTCAGGTTTTTCTCTTGCTTATCTTAGTATTTTGGAGGGGTTGGGGGTGGAGAGGTAGGAAGAGAGTCCTGTCTCTCTTCCTCTGCTGCTTCGACACTGTTGATGTTTTTTCAGGATAGCCTCCAGATCCCTCTTTTCCATCTACACACTTTGTAATGTCAACCTGTCCCACAGTTTCATCCTCCATCTATATTCTGGTAACTCCCAAGTCCCTCTACATATCCCCAATCTCACCCTTTTACATCACACTCTTGTTTCCAAGCGCCTGTTAGACAAGTCCATCTCCAGTTCTATAGGCACATGGTCTTGAACGTGTCCCACAGTAACATTATATTCTCTCCCCAGTATATGTTTCTTCTTATATCTCAGATAAAGATTCTAGAACAAAAAAGGAAAAAGTAATGGACTAATGTTTTTAAATTTCATCAATATATTTTGCAGTCCTGGAATTTTTGGAAATGCTTTCAAAAGAATGAACTTGGCAAAGATTAGAAAATGGTTTGCACACAGAATGGTAACAGTTAAGTACCCAAGTTCTGTCTTCCTTTTCACAACCACTGTGCTATCCTTGTTTATCTCAAATCCATGGCTTAACTGGAGATAGATGGAGTGCCACAGAGGTTAGAATCCCAACTCAGAAAGAGTTTTACACAATTCTGAACTGTTGTAGACGTACTCTCTAAACTCTCACCTCCATCTGTATCAGGGGGACTGACTCGAACGAAGTTCCCTGAATTAATTTCTGTGTAGAATGCAATGTGTATTAAAGGTTAAGTAATCAGAATGTGCTAATTGGAAGAATACATATTTGTTTTATTATTAAAACTCACCGGTAACCACAGCAACTGTGTAGAACTTAGACAACAAAAGATTTTTTTTTAAGGGAGGAGAATTTTGTCATTGACATTGTTTAGAAATGCTGGCACATGGAGATAATGAAAAGCAGACCGTGGTTCAGCAAGTTTTATTATTGTTTTAAAATTCTCTCTACACGACGTGCACCTCATTGCCTCCACCTGGGTTAGACAGTTCTCACATCCTGCTACCCTTTGGTCGCTGCTACCTCATAGAGTTTATACTCTAGCTCTGAAATATTTACCAACATGAGCCTTCCCCTTGCTCCACAAATAAACCACTATTTAGTTTGGGATCTTGGCATTTATCTCCCGGATTATTATAATAGTCTCCACCCTACTTTCTTGGTTATCAGACTTTCTCTCTTGCAGTTCATTCATTATTACCAGAATTAATTTCAAGAAACCTTATAATACCACTTTTTCTGTTTCAAAACTCCCAGTGGCTCTTCATTCACTGCCTACACGAGTAAATAACCTTCTTTAGCATGATGTACAAGGCTCCCCTTTCATAGTATCATACTTAAAGTACATATTTCCACTCCCCCCCTCAATATACCATTCTTTTGACCACAGTGACTTTGCACAAGAGGCTTGAAGTTTATTTCTCCCCTCCACCACTTAAGAAAGGGCTAGTATCTAAAATCTACAAGGAACTCACCAAACTTCACACCCACAAAACAAATAACCCACTGAAGAAATGGGCAGCAGACATGAACAGACACTTCTCCAAAGAGGACATCCAGATGGCCTACAGACACATGAAACAATGCTCAACATCACTCATCATCAAGGAGACACAAATCAAAACCACACTGAGACACCACCTCATGCCAGTCAGAGTGGCTAAAATGAGCAAATCAAGAGACTATAGATGCTGGCATGGATGTGGAGAAACAGGCACCCTCCTACACTGTTGGTGGGAATGCAAACTGGTGCAGCCGCTCTGGAAAACAGTGTGGCGGTTCCTCAAAAAACTATCCATAGAACTCCCCTATGAACGAGCAAT
>NC_043706.1:96754639-96947833 GCF_006229205.1 Suricata suricatta
ATGTACCCCAATGTTCATAGCAGCAATGTCAACAATAGCCAAAACATGGAAAAAGCCTAAATGTCCATCACCTGATGAGTGGATCAAGAAGATGTGGTATATATATACAATGGAGTATTACATGGCAATGAGAAAGAATGAAATATGGCCATTTGTAGGAAGGTGGATGGACCTTGAGGGTGTCATGCTAAGCGAAATAAGTCAGGCAGAGAAGGACAGAAACTATATGTTTGCACTCATAGGTCTAACAGGAAAACAGGAGAAACCTAATGGAGGACCGGGGGGGGTAAGAGGGAAAGAGAGTTGGGGAGAGAGAGGGATGCAAAATTTGAGAGACTATTGAATGCTGAAAATGAACTGAGGGTTGAAGGGAAAGAGGGAGGGGGGAAATGAGGTGGTGGTGATGGAGGAGGGCACTTGTGGGGAAGAGCACTAGGTGTTGTATGGAAACCAATTTGACAATAAACTATTAAAAAAAAAGAATCTTTTCCTTAGTGTTCTTCTGTATTCTCATGGTACTCTGCACACATCTCATTACAGCACATGGAACTTGCTATTATAGTTTTAAATTTGCCCTTTTGCCTCTTAGAAATCACTGTGAGCCCTTTGAGAAGAGGAATAGTATAGGGTCGCCTGGGCAGCTCAGTCAGTTAAGTGTCTGACTTTGGCTCACGTCATGATCTCACGGTTTGTGGGTTCAAGCCCCACATTGGGCTCTGTGCTGATGACAGCTTGGAGCCTGGAGCCTGCTTCAATTTCTGTGTCTTCCTCTCTCTCTGCCCCTCCTCTGCTCACACCCTGTCTCTGTCTCTGTCTCAAAAATAAACATTAAAGAAAAAGGGAATATTATCTTGCTCATCTTTGTATCCTCATCAACTATCAGAATCATTAGCAAATGACAAGTAGATTTTGAAAACACATTAGTTGAAAAAAGTAGATTTGAATCTGTAATGAAGGAACCAAGTGTGCACAAACAGTTTAGAAACTTTGGAGAGCTTTTGGCAAGTAAAGATCTTCAATCATGATTGAATTTTTAAAATATAATACTAAAGAAATAAAACAGCTGCAGAACAGAAACACTACATTTACACTGCATTTGGAAACATGTAAAATAATATTATGCTATATCCTGTGTAGGGACACACATATATAAAGAAAAGTATAGGATATCAATGGGAATCTAAGAAATCAGGCCATTTGATGGTAAAGGAGGGGGATGGGATTGAGAAAGGATATATATTGGCAATGTTTTATTTTTTGAGCCCCAGAGAGGGCACAGAAATGCTCATGAAAGAGTAGAGTGAAAGGAAGAAAACATGAAAAAGAAACAAAAGATTACACTTAGGTTGGCTGGATTTTGGATTTCCATGTCTAGACCTGGTGAGTTCTCTAAAACATCATCTCTGGGAAGTGACTAATGTGGTCTTGACAATAGATTCAGATGTTTGTGTATAATTTGCCTAACTTCCTTGTTATTCACTTTATGTACCATGATCGTTATACAGAGTTAAAAAAATAAGCATAAGAACATTCCTTTCTTAATTTGTCCTTCCTTTGTTTTTCATCTTACAGCTATGGGTTACAACCTCCCATGGGGAAGCCTTTCATGTGTCTATATATCTGTCTTATTAGTTAAAACATCCATCAGCTCTTAGGTTTTTCTCAAATGTTTAAGACTATTTAACCTGATTTCCACTAACTATTTCATTCCAGCAGTAAAGCTACATGTCCTAGGCTACCCGTACAATTTGGAGTACTTTTACAGGGCTTGTTTATTCTAGTTGGGTTGTACTAATTTAAGGCAGAGGTAAAAGATTATCAGAATAGTGCACAATGCTCTCATTTTCCAATGACTGAGAAACTAAATTTTAAAATTCAAGAAAGAGAAATCACAGGCTGGTTTTCTGTTCTAAAAGGGGAGTTGGGGTCCAAATTTGGAGAGCGCTGTCTCCTAAGGGACAAAGGCAGCTAATAAATGGCTCTAGATTGGCAGAACATGGCAAAGTGACCCACAAGCTGGGCTAAAGTTTGGCCCCTCCAGCTGGCGTGGAGATGAAAAGGGAAGAGGAAAAGAGTGAGCAATGATTCAAACCAAATGGAGTTGAACTATGGAATTTAAGGTTATGTTCTTCCATTATGCGGAAATAAAGATTATGTTCTTTGCATATTTTTTTGGTATAATCTCTTCTTCATTGTTTCCTTCCATGAAAGTAAAATAGTCTGTGAATTAAAACAGCTAATTGCAGCAGATGCTTTTGGAAAGTATTCCCCCACCAGAAAGGAAATGGAAAAAGCCATGAATTTCCGAAGAGAGCCTGTCCATTGACACAGTCAGTCATCAGGCACCCAACATCAAACAGAATTCCCTTTTTGGGGTTCAAATGAAAGGTGGGGAAGTGAAGGCAGCAAGGCATGGAGAGGCAATGGGAACAAAAATTTACCACACCTAAGTCCGAGGGAGTGAAAAAACGTTGTTACACTAACACAGGTCAGGGTAGAGCTGGGGAGAGCCCACCACGGACTTTGCAGTCTTGCGGGGGCCACAGCTTCTGCCCAGGAGGTGGTGCTTAAGGCAGAGAGGGCACTGGCAGGACACCCCACCTTTCCCTTCTCCTGCTTTCTGGTTCAGGGAGGGAAAATGAGTATTTCAGTCCACAAGGGTGGGCCTCTGCAGGCAGCGCAAGGGAGGGAGGGCCAAGCTAGGGTCTGAGAGCAGGGGCAGAGCACCCAGCACACCATCCCGTCCAGGAGCACGGCAGAAGACACTCAAGCAGCAGTAGGAAGTAATTGGCAGGCCAGCTCTTTGTCTGGGGACTGCTTAAGGGTCCAGCAGATGTGTGAAATGACATCTGATTGACTTTCTTTCTCAGACGGTCCTAGGCCAACGCCTCTTTCAAATAACCAAGTTGGGTTTTTTTTTTACCAAATCTTTGAAGGCTCATTAGAAAATGTTAATTTACCAGTGAGGATGGTTTTAAAACTGCAAAACAGAAGCAAATTTGGCTTTTGTTAGAAAATTAGTAAATGTGGTCCCAGAAATCACTGTAGCAGTGTGCACTGAGCTAAAATTAGGCTTAAGATTTATATCCAGGTGCTTTTTAATCACACCTGCTTCCTGGCCCCCTCCTCACTGTCTTTTTTTTGGGTGGGGAGCACTGTGCCTCCTTCCCAGATAGCCCTGTTCCTCAGCCTTCCTTAGGCATGGCCTCAGGAAACAGGCATGATCTTCTCCATCATCCTGAGCTCAACTTTGCATTTCATATAAATTTACTCAACTCGTAGGAGAGGACTATTTTTTTTGTTAAAGCGGAAATGTCTTTTTAGCTATAATTATTCTGAACATTAGTGTGGCAGTGACAACAGATGTTTAAGTGGTCCCACTAGGGGCTGTAGTCAGGAAAAAGCATGGCTACAAAAGTCTCCTACAAGGCATGTTTTCGGAGTAGCAGGTAACAGACTGAAAAGAGGTAACAAATTGAATTCTATACATCGGGGATCGAAACTGCACTATCGAAAGACAGATTGCACTTTATGTATTTGGATCCTTCTATCATAATTTATAACAACCTCAAAAAGGTGGTATTTCCTCCCCTGTTCCGTTGATGGAGGACATTTCTAAGAAATCCAAATAAGAATTTGTATTCAAGGGTAGGATGCCTTTCAAGTAATCAATTTTGGGGGTTCCCAATATAACTGCAGTGAAAGAGTTGTTAAATTAGGAAATAAAGAACATTTCATAGGGAGGGAAAAGTCTCCTTCCCATGTGTTCTCTTTTCTTCTTCTTCCAACAGCTTATAAATTCTCTTTGCCTCTCTACATACAAATACGTACCTTTCAGTAATTTTCCTTTAGATTTTGCCCCCCAAACTGTCAGAATATGATGGAAATCTACTCTTTGGCATTTTAAGAAATGCACACATGTGTCACCATGTTCAAGTTTCCATTTGTTAATTCTCCATCTGGCAGTTATTCAGGAAGTCTTTGTTGAGTGAGTGTATCAAATACTCCTCCAAATATGCTTGTATTTAGCATTCCCCCAGACTTAGACCTCGTTGATTTAACTCCCATGTGCATTGATGTGATACACTACCATCTATTCCTCACAGCAGCCATAACTCCCTACAGTCATATCCTCTGGAGACAACTTGGAGCAGCAGAAAGCATGAGGTCATCTGGATTCCAGTTCCAGTTCTATCACTCAGACTATCTAACACTAGGTTCTCAGTTTCCCTTTCTGGGAAAAAAAAAAAATGAGAGTAGCCACCATTTTGTTTCTTAGAGTGGCTATGAGGATTAACTAATATTGTGCATTTGACGTCCAAAAGAAGGACATGCAACGGGTTCAATAGCTTTCAGTTTCCTTGTTTCCTTTTTGACATGTCTGTGTCGTGATTATCTGTTTTAACTGGTGGTCCCATAGTGAGCTGTAACCCTTTCTTTCTGGCAAACAACTCAGCAATGACACTGAAAGTTACCGGTTCATTGTCTTTCCTCCTCCAGAAGACTTAACTCCCCAAGAACAGAAACTGGATTTGTCTGATTTATCACTGTGTCCTCAGGGCCTTGCGCAGCAGGTTTTTAATAAATATGTACTGAAAGTATCTTGGTGTTATAGAATCACAGGATTTGAGAGCTGGTGAAGATATTAGTGATTACCTTGTCTAGCCTCTCATTTCAAATGTGGGAAAACTGAGACTTGGAGAAATAGGGACTTATCAGAAGTCATTTACATAGAGCATGTTAATGCAGCCCTTGGTGCTCTTTCTGCTAAGCCGCACTACTTGATGATGATGAAGATGAGGCTGAGAATTGCAAGGGTATTGTGGAAACCCTCGTCTCTTCTGCAGTTGCAGACAGGCCCACACTGTCCTCCTGCGCCTTTCACAAATATATCTGGGATAAAAATCAACTCTGCTCCGGGAACCTGAAGGGCTCAGTCAGTTGAGTGTTGGACTTTTGATTTTGGCTTGGGTCATGATCTCACAGTTTGTGAGATGGAGCCCCACATTGGATCTATTCTAACAGCACTAAGCCTGCTTAGGACTCTCCTTCTCCCCCTCTGTCCCTCCCTTGCTCATTCTCTCTGTCTCTCTGTCTCTCTCTCTCTCTATCTCTCTCTTTCTCTCTCAAAATAAATAAACATTTAGAAAAAAATCTACTCTGCTCATGGTTATCAGATTTGACAAGAATCTTATTAAAGTTATTTCCCTAGTATCATCTTCTTATTTCACAGGTAATTGCCAACATCATCAAAAAGTCTTAATACCACTCCCCAGGCAGGACAGGTGAAGGTGTGTGGGTGGGGTGAGATGGAGAAGGGATGGAAGGTGATATGAGGGAACACTTTTAAGCCTTTTTCAGATTGGCTTTGGGTGTAGGGCGCACTCAAGAAAGGAAATATTGCCTGTCCTCTGTAATTGCTTGATTTGGCATATGACAATTAGTATTAATTTAAACATAATTCATAGTGGGTGTTTCCATTTTTAACAGTTTCCGGATAGTGCAGATGGAAATGGACTGCGAAGCAGATAATGTAGATTACTCATTAGAGAAGTCAACCCTTGTTAGAGGCTGGTTGTGTGACATCCAGCTGTGTCCTTGACACGTCCCTCATTCCATGGGAGGGACCTGACAATGGGCCTTGGGAAAGGATGACCCTTTGTGTAATATACATCAGCATGTGTGCAGGTGTTTCCCCCTATGAATCAGAAGCAGATGTCTGGTTAGGCAGAACGTGTGGCAGCTTGACATGTCTAGCCCCAACTAACGGGAAGACTATGACCCATAAGTTGTGCTAATAAAATGCCATCACTATAATTTTGACTGAGTCATGAAACAAGCACCTTTGTCTTTAAGGCTAAATCCCATAGAGGGGCTTGTGATGGGCTCAAAATTTAGAATTGTTGGTTGAACCCCGCACACTGCCATTGATATATCTTTTTTTTTCCTAACATATGCAATTCTTTTCCATCATTTACAATACAGTAGTTACAATGACACTCCAAACAGAAAAGCAAAGTAAAAAATCAAAACCCAAACTTCTATTTCATGTAATTAGACTTATACAGAAATTAGAAGGTTAAGTAACAACTAGTTAATCACCTAATTTCACAACTATCTGAAGTGGCGATCACTATATAGCAGCTTATCTATGATACATTCAAGATACATGATACAATTTATTACTTGCCCATAAGCTAAAACACAGCCTGCTTAATACCTTTCCTTAAATTCCACCTCTATACTACAATATACTTGAGGTCCATGCAAAAAAGTAGCTACCTTTTATATAGGAAATGGATGATTAAGTCTCTGGTGTTGTAAAAGCAACTTCATTTAAACATAACCACCACCACCACCACCAAATGCTATTGATATATCTTACGAGGCACACTTAATGAGGCAAAAGACAATGAGACTCTACCCTCAAGGGTTCTTATTTGTAAAATGTGAGCAGTAGAATTCATTAAACAAACATTTTACATCTCTGCTATGTGTCAAGTGCCTAAGAGTCTCAGAAGAATGAATTTTCAGGGCGAGATTGAAGTCTGCTTAGGGACTCTGATGACAGGGCCATTTTCAAGCAGTTCATAAATAAACAAATATATCAAACGCCAAGTGCTTACAGAAAGCATGGGAAAAGAGTTACCATCACAAACATTTAGTTCCATAATGTGGGAAGCTAATTAATGCAAAAAAAACAAAAACAAAACTTTTCCAATAAATGGTAAATCTATACTAACAAAAGTTTAACTATATCATGAACTGTCCATAAGCTACTTCAGTTCTTTTTAGAGCATTAATGATATTCAAAATTGGTACAGAATTTCCATCCTTTTCATATTATTTGGGATTATTTCCTAGGATTTATTTTGTCCCCAGCTTCCCTCCCCTAAACATTTTATCTTGTAGTTTTGGCAAAATACTGTTTAATTTCAAACTTTACTTCAGTCAGGTTTACATATATAAATGGCACAAATAATCTGTACCTTTTTTTTTTAGTAAACATTCTGAGGATAGTTTCAGAATCACTTTACCATCTGATGTTATCTGTAGCTTTAAAAATCTGCCCCCAAATAACTACTGTCATAGTGATGGTTACTGTGTTAGAGCACACTTACACAAGTGAAAAGGATACAAACTAGCATGGAAGGAAAATGAGGGCAAAGTAGTTGACAATGTGCAGAATGCTACAAATCTATTCTATGCATAGCTACTTTAATGACAACAAAATAGTACACATTTGTGAAAGGAAATGGATGGGGAAGGCTGAGGGTGTTTGATTTAAAGTAATTCTGTTATCTGTCATTGGAGGTGGGAAAGTTATGCTGATTTTAAAACAATACTTGAGTTACAGATGTTTCCAGACCCCTTCCCTGATCCAAGGAAACAAAATACCATTCAGCAACAAGCCCAGATTTAGAGATGGGGCTTGTTCCAATATAAACATTTCTTAGCTAGACCTTCTCTATGAAACTGCATAGTCAATTTTTCCATATACAGTGGGAAAGACAAAGCTTTTAGCTTAAAAGGCATTCTCACCGGCAGGGCAGAGAGCCTGGAATGAACCACGTACGGACGCCACAGCTCACCATTGATGTCAAGCTGAATGCCGATTGGGCCACCAGAATTATAGACAGAATTGTGTCAGAAGGTGCATATGCCACAAACAAAACACTCGGCACTGTTTTGGCTTCCAGTATTTGATACGGTCATTTATTCTTTCTGTCTTTTTGTTTAATGTACTGCCATTTACCTGAGACCCAGTTTAGAGTGTAGCGCAAAGCAGGCATTTGATGAATAAGCAAGAGATGCATAAATTATCATTTTTTTGAGCATTTCATATTGAAGGCACTTGGCAAGGCAATTTGGGGAATCAGGAGATGAATCATGGACACTGCTGGCCTCCAGGAATTTAACGGGGGCATGTGTAACTTACCATTAAGGTAGGGTAGAACACACTAAGAATCATAGCGTAACAGGAGACGTACAGAGAAACACTGAGAGACTGAAGAAGGAAAGATTGCTTTTTCCTAAGTTTATTTATTTTGAGAGAGAGAGAGGAAGACAGAGAGAAAGAATCCAAAGTAGCCCAACATGGGGCTTGATCCCAGGAGCTCTGAGATCACGACCTGAGCCGAAACCAATAATCGGACTCTTAACTGACTGAGCCACCCAGGCGTCCCAGGAGAGATGGTTTTTACCTTGGGAGCAGGGGGGACACACCTCAAGAACAGTTCTTCAGAGGAGGTGACTATGTGTAGAGGTTTGTTGTTGTTGTTTGTTTGTTTTGTTTTTAGGAGGAAAGCTGGGTCTGAGTGGCTGGAAAGCACACAACAGATTTTAGTCAGTTCTCATAAGTACAAAGACTCAAACGTATTCCTTCTGTTTTGTTTTGTTTTGCTTTTGTTTGTTTTTGCTCAAAGTAGACATTTTTCATTCCTGGTAATAATCTGCTTCAATAATTCACTTCGATCTACAAAATGGGCATATTATTTTTCTCCTTTCTGAGACCTTCTTCTGAAAGATTAGTTTAATATCACAATTAAACCCATGTGACATCTTTAGCAACCTTCTTGCTTACACTATACTCACCCAGAAATACAAGTCTCTCTGTTTAAGCATTGTAAATAACATTGGAGGCATTCCCGAAACCCCAAAGTAAGTGTTAAGTATGCCTAGAAGCCTCAATAATTCTTTGTGGTCCTCAGAACTCCACAAGAGACTCTCATTTGGCTTTAAATGTAGGAATTTTGGAAGTGGCAATAATTTCCAAGTTATAATTGATGCATAGGGAGAATGTCATTCAACTACAAAAAGAGAATATTTTTATATTATCCTTTTCTTCATTTTGCTGTCTAGTGAAATTTGCCCAAAGTGAGAGGAACAAAAAAATGGTGGTAGAAACATTTGGTTTTCTGGCCCTCTGAGTAGCTAAAAGATTAACCTAATTTACTCAGAACCTACCAAGAATTATAGCAAGAACTTGGTTCACTTTGTTTTCAATACTCTATTGTCAACAGCCTGGTCTCCGAGCAGCTGAAATAGAGCAGAAAACTGCCATCATTTAAAGCCTCAACTACTATTTCAGGGTTTTTTTTTCCCCCTTTTTGAAGTTTGTAAATTTCTTAGTTCAGATGATTTGAACTAAGCTTGAAGGAAATCCATGCTGACTCATGACTTTGAGGAGAAAGCACATTTTCTAGTTGAATATGAGCTTATGTTAGCAGATTAAAAAACGGAGAGAGATTGTAATCAAAGGAAAATCAAGAGAGTTTAGATAATCTGAGATGAAGATATGTCTTAAAACTAAAATAGGGCCCCACACTTGTTAGCTTTCAAAATAACTAAAATGGAAGAGCAAAGAGCTGTTCTATAGAAAACAACAACAGCAACTAAATGCTTATTTCCATGAACATTTTGATATACTGAAGGTCCAAAAACACAGGTCACAGGAAAAACGTGGTGCATCTGCCAAAATAATCACAAATCTTTTCTGAGAGTAGGAAGAATCCAGCCCTTTAATAAAACCAAGAGATTTTTAAATGCCTTACAAAGAGCATTATACTTCCCTCATAAAGATTATTACTCTGACCTGATGAAGATACTTGTATCACCTTAAATACAGTATTGCTCTCACCATACTGAGATCCTCCCCACATCAGAGACCAAGGGTAAGGACAAGGGATGACGGTGCCCACCATCTGGAAAATGGACCATTGGGTGGGCAGCAGTTAAGGGCTGTTCTGCCTCCCACAGACCTTCCTATTTTGCTGACCACAAAGGTCAGCAACCCCCCTGAAATTGTTATCAGATTCAGGACACATCTGAGCACAGGTTGCTTATGGGGCAGTCCCTGGATCTTGCCAGCTGTAGCTCTGCCGGAATGTGGCTGATTTTATTTGCGAAACAGGGACTAATGAAGGCAAAGGAGCTGAGACTCGGAGCTGTCACAAAGCAGGCTGGCAAGGTCACAGTGGGCTGTGTCTGCCAGAGTAGACTGCTTTGGTGCTCTCCTGCATTTCATCTTCCTCATTAATTTCTCATGTTACAGTTGTTCTGCTGCATGGTAGGGGACTTTCTTAAAGTCATGTGGAAACCTGAATGATGCTGTGCAGGGGCGTGGCAGACATGATGTGGCCTGGGAATTTTTCAGATTAGTTCTACAATTGCTTTAAAACAACAGTGTTATTGTTCACTTTTGAAATAGATCTTTTTCTTTTTTTCTTTCTTCCTTTTATGATCCAGATGTCTTGTTTATTTTTTTAGGGCCATCAGAAAACTCTAGCCGGAAATTCCGGAATCTTATTGCACTCGGAAGTTTTCTAAGTATTGATGCTGAAGGGATAATTTAAGAGGTCAATAGCCATAGGGGGCCAAAGCAAAAATCTCTGAAATAAAAGAAAAATGTTATAAATGATGTGGTTATAAATTAAATTCAAAATTGGGATAAATATAATGGCCAAAAGGCTAAGAGACCTTCTAATATTTCAGTACCTAAATCACTCAGGACTAAGGCAGAGGTGGTGGCATAAGACATAACAAGAAAGTAAACATAGATATGCTTTTGTCTTATCCAGCCTGTTTAGTGTCCCAACACACAGGTCTCCAGGTTTTCTTCACCCCTCTTACTTGTTTGGGTGATGGTGTTCATGTTGTGATGCAGGGCAAGGTGACTGATCCAAGAGCCAGGAAACTGGGTTCCGGCACCAGCTCTAGAAGCCTGTTGTGATGCCTTGAGGAAGTGACTAAACTTTTGGCTCATTTCCTTCTCTTTCAATAATATAAGTGGCGTAATGATTCCTCTTCTCATCGAAACAGTCTATAATTCTATAAAATTTCTTGTGGTCTCGATAAGGTGACATGCTGTGAGACTTTGGGAAAATCACTTGACTTCTCCACATTCCCATAAATTAGATTAATAACCCATGGTCTGCCTGTTTTGTAAGGTGGTTGCAAGGAATAAAGGTGGAAAGATGCAGGAATACACCTTGTAGACCATGGAAACATTGTAACATTAACATTCTTTTCCAATTGAGTTGGTAGGCACTGGAAATTCCGGTGTTTGACAGTGGGGAATAACGTTTGTCCAATATCAGTAGCTGTTTTCTTTGTTTTAACATTTATTTATTTGTCTTACTAATCTCTACACCTATTGTGAGGCTCAAACTCACAACCCTAAGGTCAAGAGTCAGATGCTTCTCTAACTGAGCCAGCCAGGCATCCTAATATCAATAGTTTGTTTTAAAAATGTTTATTTATTATTTTCAGAGACAGAGAGAGAAAGAGAATGAGCAGGGAGGGGACAGAGAGAGAGGGAGACACAGAATCCAAAGCAGACTCCAGGCTCCAAGCTGTCAGCACAAAGCCTGATGCAGGGCTCAAACTCACAAACCGTGAGATCATGACCCAAGCCGAAGTCAGACACTTAACTGACTGGGCCACCCAGGTGCCCCTCAATAGTTTTTTAAAAGCTAAACTCTGTAAGCTATGTTTCAAGATACAGAAAGTCTCCCTAACTCATTGGAAGACCAATTCTCCCTTTGGCGTTCTGTATAAACATCATAAAGCAAAATAAAACAAACTGAAGATTGCCTTCATGACACGGTGAAATGCTTAAGCTGTCACTATTTTTATTCAAGTAAAAGAAAAAGCACAGATAAAGTACAGTTTTTAATATTGATTTTCTCCCTTTTCATAGACATAACATTTATGTGAAAGCATTGTGGGCTTTGGAGAGAAGGGACCACAGATGGGTGCGATTCTGGGTGGAGGAACAAAGAGCCATCTTTTTAGCTCAGAATGTGGGTAAGAAGCTGTAGTTTAGCATGAGATGATGTTTTGGAGAGTTTTAGAGCAAGATGATGTTTATGGTGATGGAATAATTGGATTAAAAAAATAAAAAACCAAGCAAACGTCTGACCATTCCTATGAGGATCAAAGATACCAGTCATCTGGTCTACTCCCTACCACCCTCTTTCCAAAACTCCTTTGTTAGGCATCCTGAGTACCCCCAGGTAATAACGGAGACAAAACTGGAATTTCCTTATTTCCTAGGAAAGGGCCCAAAATATCATCAAACAAGGAACAGGAAGCATAAAAATATCTCTCAGGAGAGAACCAATTGTTTAGAGATTTCTAGCTTGTGTTTGGCACAGTGGAGAGGCGCTCGGACCATCTGCGGCGCTGTGCAATTGGCGGCACGGACTGGCCCTGAGGCAGGTGTGTGCCCCGCTGGGACACTGCCTAGGAGGCACTGATCTGGACGCCATTTGGGGTAACATTTTGGACACCGGTCATGATTTAGAATATCAACTTGGGCGCTCCCAGCATGATGATTTACTCAAATGTTACTCAAACATTTTGGAGCAGAGATCTTTTTTTCCCCCAGTGAAATATCATGTGGAATCCATCTATAAAACAGATTTAAAAAAACAAAAAAGATGTTCTGGTTGAAGGAAGCAAAGCCCAAACTTCCTGCTGCTCTACCTCCCCCACCCCAAATTATACCCAAGGCATTTCTGTGTAGCTTCTGCTTGGAGTCACAGAGTTAGTAGGTCGTATGTTAAAAAGTCTCCAAAGAGATTTCTTTTCCATGATGTAATACATTTCTACGAATGTCAGCCGCACCTTTGACACATCTATCCCTCACACCCTTGCTCTCCAAACATACGGCAGGTTGTCTTAATAGAATCTCTGCAATGACCACAGCATTTTTTCTCTCCTTTCCAGGCTACCACCACCATTCAAATCCAGGCCCTTCTTACTCTCTCCTGGATAGTTACTGATGCATAACATAGGTGATTCTTTTTTTTTTTTTAATGTTTATTCATTTTTGAGAGGATGGGGGAGGAGCAGAAAGAGAGGGAGACAGAGGATCCAAAGCAGTCTCCGTGCTGACAGCAAAGAGCCCAACATGAGGCTCAAACTCATAAATCGTGAGATCGTGACATGAGGTGAAATCAAGAGTTGGGCACTCAACCAACTCAGCCACCCAGGTGCTCCAACATAGGTGATTCTGATTCCATCCAGGTCTGCCCAGTGCATCTAGTAGCCAGTTTCCAGATTAATGTTGCTCTGGAAGCACACTCTCATTGAGTTCCTTCCTTCTCTGAAATCTTCAATGGCTCCCGGCTGTCTAGTCTCACCAGCTGAGACTGTATCCCTTTCTAGAAGAAACCCTCTGCCTTTAGTCTTTCCTTATCCTATCTCTTAACCTTGAATTTCCCTCAGTCTTGAAGATTTAACTCAAATGCCACCTCTCCCCTGAAGTCACCTGTGAGCTTCCCACCAGAAGTGAACCTATTTTCTAAACCTTCTAAGAATTTTTATAACATATCAGTTTAGTTGTATTACACTACTGGTGTACTGGCTTCATTCTTTCAACCATGTTGTATTTATCTTTGTAGCATACATGGTATCACAGAAGTAGTAGACACCTTTTTTAAAATAAGAGAGTAAAGGTATTGATATCTACTAATCAAGTGTCTCTGGACACCAAAGGGATACGAGATGGCAATATATTTCCACATTTCAAATTATCTAATTAAAATTAATTGTAACATACTCATAAGAAATGTTCAACTAAAATGAAATGTGAAACGTTTGTGTTTGTTTATGCTTTTGGCTGAAGGTAATATAAAGTGATAACACTGATTATCTTTTATCAGAAGTTCTCTTATCTCATTAAAAATAAGTTATTGCTGGGGTGCCTGGGTGCCTCAGTAGGTCAAGCATACAACTTTGGCTCAGGTCATGATCCCATAGTTTGTGAGTATGAGCCCCGCATTGGGCTCCGTGCTGACGGTGAGAAGCCTGCTTGGGATTTCTTTCTCTCTCCCTCTCTCTTAGTCCCTCCCCCACTTGTGCATGCTCTCTCTTTCACTCTCTCTCCCTCAAAAAAAATAAACATTACAAAAAAAATATGGGTTATTGCTTAACACGTTTCTCTGGGTAGGTGTTATGGTTCTTATATCTCTCACAAATTCCTACACTGAAGCTCTAATACTCAATGTGATTGTATTTGGAGATAGGTCCTAGAAGGAGGTAATAACGGTTAAGCAAGGTCATAAGGGTAAGGTCTGGTAGAACTGGTGTCTTTATACAAGAGGAAGAGACGCTAGAGAGCGCTTTCCCTCTCTGCACATGCACAGAATGAAGGACAGGCAAGGCCCACAGAAAAGATGACCACAAGCCAGGAAGACAGCACTCACCATAAACTAAGCCTGAAGTCTCACTGATCTTGGACTCCTAGCCTTTTTCTAGTCATTTTCCCCTAAGGACCTGCTTTTAGCACATTCTGGTTTCTTTCTTTATCCTTCTCTCAAGTTCTTTCAAGTCATAGATCCACAAAGTAAACTAAGGATCTTACTGAAATGATTCATATTTAGCATGGCTTGAGATGCATGAAAACAAACACATTCAGAAATCATGTCAATTTTTATTCCTATTATGTCTAAAGAAGAACCTCTCATTGTTACTGAGATGATAAAGTCAGTTTATGCTCTAAATTAAAAAAAAAAAAAAGGCAAAAATGTAAACATACCGGTAATTAGAATACTCCCTATGGACTTGTCAGCTACTAAGGCCTTTCTGGCATCCCTGTTAGTTGAGCTACTGTAAAGCACTGTGAGATTTAGAAATAGATGTTAAGGAATCGTTATAGGATAAGGATTATGAGCTTGGAGCCAGATTCTAAGCTGTGATCTTGGATAAATTACTCAGCTTTTATGTGACTCAGTTTCCCCATCTGTACAGTGGTAGTAATGGCAGTGCCTTCCATTATGTTGAGGAATAAATGAATTAATTAGAGAAATAAAGTGCCTAAAACAATGTCTTGGAAATAGCGAGTGCTAATAGAATGCTTAGGAGTTAAAGCTAAAAGGATCTTTGAAATCATTCAACTAGGTGTCCTAAAGGGGTTGAAGGATCGCTGATGTTCAAAGCTGTTCTAAAGTAGCCCCTCTCAGGGCTGAGGCTGCATCCAGGAGATTTGGAGTCCCTCAGCCAGATGCAGAGGTCCCCTCTGACGCAGGAGAGGCACAGACCCGGACTCACGAGCACTTCCCTACAGATCTCAGTCCGTCTAGAAAAGTACCAGCTTGAAGATGAGCCACAGCAATTCTCATTTCGTGGAAGTAGCTCTTCCATATCTCTCCACATTATCTTTCTAGCCTAGCCACAAAGACCACACTTCTCACTCCCCGGAGACACATGGTCCTGAATTAGAAAGCCTCCCATATTCACAAGAGAAACATTGCAATTCCACTATTTCCTGAAAAGCATGAGCAGCACCCTATTTTCAAGCAGATGCCACAAGTAAATTTTTCCCCTGCCTCACCTCCCCGTTTTCCTCAAGGACACAGAGACTCCAGGTATCCCCTTTCTAGGCTGGGGGTGCAGGGAAGTAGAGGGAGGTAACCAACCTTCCCTATCATTCTTGTCTTTTCTTAAAAACGCCTTTCGGAGCACTGATGGTGTTTGGGGCACAGTTTCAATTCCCTCACGTGTCCTGAAGCAGCCATTGGCTTGGAGCTTGTTTTTTTATTCTACAGGACAGCTTTTCAGGTCAGGGGCTAGTACCTGTGTGGGCCTGGGAAGCCGCCCCCTAGCCTCACACAGCGGTGATCTGGGTTTCTATTTTAGGCCTCCCTATAATTACATCAAAAGAGCTTCCCTTTCTGGATTCTCAATTTCCTCTAAGTCCATTAATATTCAAGCCCTGCTGCATTGGAGAGGCCAGCATGTCTACTCTACTGTGCATCTGAACGGGCTGGGGATCCGGTGACAATGCAGATTCTGACTCTGGAGTGGTGCCTGACAGCCTGCATCTCCAACAGGGGCCGCCTTCCTTCCTGATGCTGCCTTCCTTGGGCCACACTTTGGGTTCCCAGGATGGAGACACCTGTTCCACGTAGCTGGCAACAACCGGGGCATTCACATACTGAGTTCCCTCACACACTGACGATTAGGACTTCCAGAAAGGTCCTTGAAAATATGTGCTTCCAAAGGCTGTGTCCTGCCCAATCTAGAGCACGTTATCAAATTAGACTTCCTCTTTATTTTAACATGAAGTCTCAGTGGACAACTATACTGTGGCTATTGTAATGCTGTGATTTCAGTTGATTTTTTTAAGGTTTATTTATTTTTGAGAGTGAGAGAGTCCATGTGCATTTGAGTGGGAGAGGGGCAGAGAGAGAAGGAGAGGCAAGCAGGCTCAGCACTGCTGGTGTGGGACCCAGCGTGGACTTGAACTCACAAATCATGAGATCATGACCGGAGCTGAAACCAAGAGCTGGACGTTTAACCACCTGAGCCATCCAGGTGCCCCTCGGTTGATGAATCAATACTCTGTCACTGGCTTTCCCTTCCTTTGTGGCACTGAGGGAAAATACATTCTCCTGTCCAGAGCCTCTGTCATGTGCCTTTAACTGTTATGAGATGCAAGGACACGAGCCTCCCATCACTGGTTCTGTGTCCCTCACTTTCTCTAACGTCACCCCTCCTGTGTCTCCGTGTGGAGCTTCACGTTTAGGGTCACTGTCAAGGGTCTGGATCAGGGCAGCACTCAGGAGCCCTGGTGTAGGAGACTGACGTTCATGGACACGCTTAGGGGTCTACAACTGAAGCCGTATGGGGAGCCTCTTGGTGGTCGCCTTGGAAAGGCTCATGTCTGTGGCTGGACCAGTGCTCTGTCCTGCAACCACCCTCACCAAGAAGCAGGGAGAAGGACCCATTAAAGCCCCCACCCCACCCCCGCCCCACCAGATCAGGACCCTGTGTGTCCCCCAGGCTTTAGGCTCTGCAGTCTTGGGGTTCTAACTGGAGCGGCAGCTGCGACTCTGAGTGATTCTCTTCCTTAAACCAGTTTCCCTTCACTTAGCATACATTTTTATCTATTTATTAGACAATTGCAGAACTCTGTTGCTAGAAGTAATCTTGTTTTTCTTTGCTTATTTTGTTTTCTTCTTTTTAAACTGTAGAAATTGAGAACCCAGGAGTTGAAGGGACTGGCCCAGGTTCCTTCAACTGGTAAAGGTGATGGGGTTGTTAGTGGCAGGGCCAAGAACCGGAAGAGTTGGTTCCACACTCACATTCCGGTGCTTGTCCCACTCTGCTGAACTCCGTGAGACTCTCCTACTGATTATTCAACTTAAGGACAAATAAAACAATAAAGAGCAAAGTGAACAACAGGATATGTGAAGCAAACAATTTTTCTCTTAAAGATATATCTCTTTAAGAGAAAAATTATATAGGTAGTCCATTGAAACAGTTTGGAAGAGTGAAAGGCTGGCAGTCCGAAGACAGCTCTGGGCACTGCTGCTAATGAATGAGCTTTGTGTCCTTGAGTGAATCATCTCAACCGTCTCCCACCCCGAGGCTCAGTTTCCTTATCTGCAAAATGAGAAGGCTGAATCTCTAAACTCTCTTTCTAGATCTAACTTTCTATGATCCCTTTGATTTTATGGTTCACACTGCAAAATATAGTAAAGTTATACATCCAATAACCACCCACTGCCTCAGGATTCAGACAGGCCTCCTTTATGCTGAATTCTGTGCTGCAAGAGGGGCTGCAGGGCTGGTTTCTTATACATGGAATTTCAGGGTGTCTCCTGGCAGCGATTAGAACAGAAAACGATTCCAAGGGAACAATACAGAATGAGGCAATTTATTCATGGGCCACAAACACTGGCTCATCTCCAGGCATTCAGACTCTGTTCAGTGTCCCAGTAACATGCATTTAGCACCTCACCTGTGATCTGGGGATCGCCAGAATCACAGATGACAGAATCCCTCTCCTGTGCTCAGGCCTCCCAGGCGTGTCAGCGGAAGAGAGGTTACTTTTAGGTCAGTCTCAGCTTGTTAAATTCTATCACTGTTCCTCAAGGGAGAAACACACACTGCCTGGCCAGTGAAACTCCAAAGGCATTGTAGAAGAACTCTACTCTGGAAGGAGAGGCCAGCCACAATTTGTAAGCCTGAGATCCCAAATCTGTGCTCTTGTTCTTGCTATAATGCTAGGTGGTTCTACAGCCCTAGCATCCCAAGGTAAGAGGCTCACTAGACATTTCTCTTGCCTCCTGCGGGTGTCTGTATTACACATTCCTTTGGGCTGACACTTGGCTTTCCAGAGCTGTGCAGTATGCCATGTTGCAACTTACTTTGTAAACAGACAACATGATTGCATGTGACAGTCACCTCTGAGGCCCGTTCTAGTGAAGACATCTCTGGTCTTTAGACTCCCTCATTTCCTTTAAAGTCATCGTGCCACTGCATGTAATGGAGGGCATGATTTCAAAATAAATACGAATGCACAAAGTCTGCACGGTGCTCAAGGGCCCCTTTAGCTGTGGTATATACAACATGGATTACTGGTCTCGTCTGAGAGACGTGTGCTAATGCAGCTGTTGGTGGTACGGGATTTCTCCAACTCTTCAGTTCTCAGGGAGTCATAAATGTAGATGTTTCACTCCATTTAGGTAAACACTGGACCTCTCGCTTCTTCCAAAACACAACACACAAACCAAGAAAGTCCTCGAAGTGAAAAGAAGGTCATATTGCATATTGCTCAAAGCATGTCAGACTATCCCTCTGTGGTCTTAAAAAAAAAAAAACAGTATTTGTTTCTTTCTGTATTTTTTTTCTTTATGCAGGGGATTTGAGCTTGAATGTGGACATTTTCCCACTACCATTCAGCCTCGGAATGCTGTTTTCCCCAAGTTTCTCATGATAAAAAGACTAAGATTCAGCCCCTAACTGCTGGCAGCTGAATTTCATTAAGACTTTGATGGGAAACTTAAGTTGGAATTACAAACATCTGTGGCTAAGCTTCCCTTCAGTAAACCATTTCCCAGAATTTAACTTTACCACACTAGGAGCAAGAAAGAAAACAGTTGGAGAAAGAATGCTGCTTTTTGGCAAATGCTGGAGTAGATATTTAAATATTCTTCTATGTGGTCACTACATCTCAATGACCCAGCAGATTTACTGGTTTTAGAAAACAAATAAATAACTGTTTGGAAATACCAACTTGTGGAACTCAAAGATGTACTGGGAATCTGGTTTTAATGGTTCCTAATCAATCAAATATCTCAAAATTATGTCTGGCCATCATTACATTTATATGGTTACTCTGAGTGAGGAAAAGCCCAAAGAAGGAGAGAAGCGTTTTTGATAGTACATATTTCAAAAAACTATGAAAAGTCAGATTTGAGAATTTAATTGTGGAAAAACAACAAGATTATAGTCCTTATCATATCAAACATGTTGATATTTTTGTTTAACTTTTTTGGAATTTAGAAAAAGTCATTCATTTCTCTTCACTTATCAGGTCATCCCATCACTGGGGAAAGGCTATGTTTAAAGAACCATTAGGGATACAATGCTTATAAAAGTTAAAGTACAGTCCCCGTCTTCTCCCTTGTTGGCTAATCAGCACATTTGTATGGAAAAGCTGGAAATAATCAAATTTACGGAAGAAGTAAGAGTTGAGATAAAAATAAACTGATAAAACAAGTCTTTACTTGCAGTAGATAAAAACAGTGGGAGAGAAAGGGAGAGGGGGAGGTACAAAGAGGGAACTGAAGGCAGACTTTGTTACGCCGCTCATACACGTTATTTCACAACAATCTTGCAAGGCAAATACCTTTCTATTCATTCCACAATCAAACAAACTGAGCCTCTGAAGGATGAACTAATTTGTTCAAAGTCAAACAGCTAGAAAGTAATGGGGCTGAATTCATAGCACATCTGTCTGGCTACATGCCCACGTTGTACCTTTGATGAAAGGTGAATTTCAAATGTTAAGCAGAGACTGAAATAAACAGTGCTTGGGCCATCAGATGCACTTCCCACAGAGTATTAAAAATAAACAGTGCTTGGGCCATCAGATGCACTTCCCACAGAGTATTAAAAAAAATGAGTCAGCAAATTCACTTAAGAATCCAGATTCTGTTTTCTCCGGAAAAAAACAAAAGACCTGGCAACACAGAAGTGGGTGTCCCTCTGGAAGAGGCAACTCTTCCCTCGTCACTTTGGACCCACTGCTCACAAGATGTATTCCTTTCACTGTCCAGGTTTTTGTTGTTGTTGTTGTTGTTTTAACTTGGCCTTTCTAGGAATCCAAGTTAAAATTTTTTTTCTGTACCATACGATCAGCAATTACACTTAAGGATATCTATCCCAAATTGCTGAAAGCAGAAGCTGAAAACAGATATGCGTACACCAATGTACACAAGTAACACTAGTCACAGAAGTTAAAAGTAGAAATAACCCAAATGTCCATCAATAGATAAGTGGGTGAACAAAATGTGATATATACATACGTTAGGATATTATTCAGCCAAGAATGAAATTTGAATACATACTACAACATGGATGAACTTCGAAGACATTATGGTAAATGAAATAAGCTAGACACAAAAAAACAAATATTATAGATTCCACTTATATGAAGTATCTATCATAGTAAAATTCATGGAAACAGGAAGTGGAGTGATGGTTGCCAGGGCCCAGGGAAGGGTAATGAGGCATTATTGTTTAATGGGTATTGAGTTTCAATTTGGGAAGATGAAAAAAATTTGCAGCTAGATGGTGGTGATGGTGATATAACAATGTGAATGTACCTAATGCCACTTAAAAATGGTTAAAATGGAAAATGTTATGTTATGCATGTTTTACTGCAATTTAAAAAAACATGGTTAAATCAGAGAACTCTGGAACTCTAGCAAATGGAATTCTTTATTTTCCAGCAATTTTATAGTAAATTCTATAAGATAAGCCATGTGTACCTAGAGGTGGTGCTGTTCTGAATTCTTTACCTATTAATCTAAATATGGAGTTTCTAATGTAGACTGTAGCCTCATGCAGAGGAAACATACTAGAATATGCTTATAAAAGGAAAATGGGATGCAAGAATACCCTGGAGTTAAATAAAGAATCTATCAGGGGGACCCAGTGATACTCTGGGGGAAAAAGAATGGGATTTGGAAACCTTGGGCAAGACACTTACCATCTCCAAACCTCGATTTGCTCATCTATAAAATGGGTATAATGTTCACTATTGAGTATTACAAAAGATAATACATGTAGTTTCATGGGACATAGAAGTCAATAAGTATTAATTTCTGTCTTTTCTATGTGAGTAGTTTAAAAGTAGTTATCAGACTGGTTGGGAAAAGGAATTCTTTGATAATCCTAAAATTTTATGCAACTTATGCTATTCATCCAGCAAGCATTGCACAAATAGTCTTCGAATGGCATTTTATAGATTTTATTTTAAGAAATTCCTAAAACTTTGACCAAAACTTATGCCTACAGATAGTTCTATTTACCCAATCACTTTTTCCTGGGTACTCTTGCACAGTTGAATTACTTTCATAAATTCCTTCCTAGCAGTGCCACTTACCAGGTAGGGTGCCTGGGCAAATGCTCTGTGCCTCAGTTTCTCTGTTAGCAAAATAACAGAATAACTATACGAGTCCCATTGAGCTATTGAGGGAGAAAAAAAATAGCTCATGGAGAGTGCTTAGATTAGAATCTGACACATGGTAAAGACTCATGAGCTTTAGCCATCAGCCATGCTATTATTATTACTACTGCCACTATATTTAGTCCTTCTAAAATAATGTTTCCTAGGAACCTTCTTTGGTATTTGGTGAGTAGGTTGATTGTGTCCTACTGGCCTGGCTGCAGAGCAATACTTTTTCCACATGACCCTCCGGCCCTTAGCTTACAGCCACTTTTACCGAACATTAATTCATTCTGCTTTATATGAGGACTATGAATATTTTTCTTTCTTAGATTGCTTACCCCTTGAGGGGAGGGATGTGACCCTGCCTTCTTTCTGTTCCTCCTGGTGCCTACTTTATTGCTCTGCATATAGTAAGGCTCCAAACATGCCTGTTGGATGATATTAAGTGAATGAAATAATGGCCCGCATGTGGGGGTTCACAATACCTACACGCACTGTTGAGCAGCAGTATAGAAGGATGGCCCGGGCCAGTGACTAGAGGTCTTCGCGTGATTCAACAGGGCTTCTTTCAAAGGAAGGCCCAAGATAAGGAAAAGGAAAGCAGATAATGAAGGAGATCCACGTTGCCTTTTAATAACAGACTGCGATCCTTTAGTGGCAGGGCCCCAGTTATGTAAAAGCATAGGATCACGTATGGACAATAAAGAGAGTCTAGGGGAAAAGTCACACAGAGTTAGTCTAGTTCATAGTGCTTTTTTTAAAGCAAGTGAGTTTGTCCAGGGTGGGGTACATGTACTCATGAGGTTCACAGGCCACTGATTTTCTTGGAGGGAAGCTAACAACAACAACAACAACAACAACAACAACAACAGCAACAGCAACAGCAACAGCAAAGCCCAGTCAGGTTACCAGGAAATAAATTCCTGTTCTTTTCACTGAGAGAAGTTTGTTTAACACTGTCCTTTATTTCCCTTAATTTCTCAATTATGTGCCGTCACCCTCCACCACCTCTCATTTTGCCCTTCCCCCTTTTGAGTCTGTGTGGTAGCTTCTTCCCACAGTGTCAACCTCTAACCTAGTGTTCTTGACCTTATTTAAATTCTGCTTCTTTCTGACAGACAAGACTGCCTTCCTACCAAGGACACTGTGACACCCTCTTCCAGGGGACGTTCCTTTCCCCATCCCTGTCCCCATCCCTGTCCCCCTTCCAGGGCTTTTGCACATCCATATTGGCTAAGACTCCTGCCTAATTTTACTTGCTAGTGCGTGCATGATAAAAGCAAGACTTTCTCTTTTTAAATGTAAAATATTAGAACATTGGCTGTTCTTGTTTGAAACCTCCCCGGCACCTATTTGCCCATCCTACTGAGAGACACTGGCCTCACCATAAACTCAGCAGTAGTGAACGCAGGACATTGCTTATGAAAAAACAGAAGGCGGGAAAATTCTGCCAAATTAGCACCGAGTAACCCGTGGGTGCTCCTCTTTTCATACCGGGGATCCTGGGGGAAGCTTGGGCTTGTTTGAGAAGGAAAGGAGGAACCTTCCTTCTCTGTCAGACAGTGCTCCGCATTCTCTTATTCAGTGTGTATTTAATGTAACTGACCCCTAAGTCACCCTGGGCACCACAGTGTGCCGGAGTCTGGAGTCCCCTGTTGAGGGCTGAGGACCCAGGGGTGGAGAGGGCACAAGTCTTGCTATCAAGAAGCGTGGGAGAGCCTTTGGAAGGCCATCAGCCAAGCACCTCCCACTGCTGTGTGCTTGCCCTACTATTTTCCTTTCTTCCCTTGAAGGAAAATCGAGGAATAACCATTCATATAAATCCAAGTGAAGTAAACTGAATGTATTTTTAGAATATCCCTCCATCTACATTGCAAACCTCCTACAAATAATGTGTCACATGTATCTGTGGTCTCTGTCTCTCTCTCTCTGTCTATAGATGTAAATACAATCTCCTGAACCAAGTCAGTAGAGTGGTTGTAGCATGTTATTAAATTTCCAGAATGTATTTGGTTTATGGTCTCCTTACTGGCTATAAAGAAAGAGCATGGGAAATCTGAATGGTGGGGCATTGGGATTGCCATGGGACTGCAAGCAAACTGGGGGTATAATGTGAAACTATGCAGTGGGAACGTAACTAACTTCTCCAATCCCACACTTCCTACATCATATACTTTGACCCTTCTGGAATGACTAATAGCTTCTTTCTGTTTCCCTAAACCAAAAGCCCTAACTGGCATTCTAAACTTATTGGACTCTGACAGTATTACACATTTAATTCACTATAGGACATTCATTCTGGTTGGAAAGATATAGACAAACAGAGATACTGCAATATTAAATAAAATAGAGCCATAAAAATAATGTTCTGAGAAATATTCCCAAATAAGCATTCCTTTTAATTCAATCATCTGCATATTTTATACCCTTAATAACAAGACTTAGAATGTATACAGCATTAATACCATAACAGGTACTCTTTTAAGCATTCAGTCTATATATTTTATCTAATTTCATCACAGTAACTCTAAGAAGTGTGAAGTAGGCATCAATAATTTCTCTAAGCCTTAGACATTCTGTGTAATTTGGGTATCTGTAATTTGTCTAAGGCAAGGAGCAGGTAAATTGAAATTTGAACTTGGGACCATCAGACTGCAAAGCCTACAATCCAAAACACTCTGCTATGCTGCCTTCCTATTATTTCACTGAGCATATGTGTATATAAGAAATTGCTCAGCGTCTCAGCAATAGATTTAAGGTTCCCTAAAAATCAAATAATTATTTTTTTTTACTTTTTGTGGGAAAAGAGTTACCAAAAGGTATGTGTGCCCATCTCTTTAAAGTTAGCAGACAGAAATACAGAACGCGTAGGTAAATTTGAATTTCAGGTAAACAATAAATAGTTTTTTACTGTAGATACATCCCATGCAATATTTGAGACATAAAAAAATTATTCATTGCTATCTGAAATTCAAACTTAATTAGTGTCTTGTATTTTATCTGGCAATTCTACCCTTAAGCATTTCATTCTGAGCTTTCCATGCTCAAAGCAACAGGTGGAAATAATGCTACACAGGGGTTAATTCCAGGTCTGTGGAGGAGCAATGCCTTCCCATTGCATGGTGTCTCTTGGCCCTGCTTCTCCCCAGGTCTGGGGAGCACGAAGCTGAGTAGAAGCCAGCCATGCCCCTCTCTTTCCTAGAGAGGTTACTCTTCGAACCACAATGGGAGGTTGGAAAGCTCTGCCCCTACCCACCCCTCCTCTTTTTTGGGAGTGTGACTGGGACTCACTCCTGGAGACCTGGAGACGGACCATCTCCATGCACCTTATTTTAGCAGTAATAATTAATACCCCCAGTTATACTAACAATTAGTAGAATTCATTGCAACAATCCAGACTTTGGTGCTGTTAGAAATGGTGTCAACCTACATAAATGCTTTGGTTCTACAGTTGCTGTAACCATACCTATTGCAGGTGTGTGTGTGTGTGTGTGTGTGTGTGTGTGTGTATTTGTGGTGTCAGGTCAATGGCTCCTTCCTTTCCCATGAACTTAGGTGACTTCATTTTCCTCCTACTTAGCATCTCCCACGCACTGGACATGCCCTTGTCCTCTTGGCTCAAGGGACTCTTAAATTACTCACTCTGGATTCATCCTCCTTTACCCAATTTCCACTTTCTGGTTATGCTTTCAACATAAAAGCTGGTGTAAGGTACTCAAACGGCGGCTCTTTGCATAAACACATCACTAATAGCATGTCCCAGTCGTTTTACCTTTGGGGATGGGGCTTGATTGTCATCACAACTTTTTGCTTCTGGAATATAATGGCTTATGTCTATTTAAGGTATCTGCTCTGCAGGTTCCCAACAGAGTCTTTAATATCCCATCACCCTGAGCCGCTCACTCACTCACTCTCCGCTGTTGGAGAGGATCCTCTGTTTGATTTGTGACAAAAAGATGGGCCCCGCAGTATTGTTCCCACTGTCCCAACATCACAGAGGAGCAGGAAGCCTGGGACAGGGCACACACACTTTAAGTGACTCTTCTGGGATACACAAGCGGCAGAAAGTCACAGAAGTGCCACTGCAGCCCCAGATGAGAGTCCAAGCAGACCGGCTCCCAGCACACAGGACACATGCACTTAGGCTAGTTTGAACAGTGCCCAGTTCCAAAGCCTCCACTCCCAGCTCGCGACGCCCGGATCCAGCTTACAAAGTAAAACTCTTCAAGTTTCTAAACTGACCTGGGGCAGGTGAAACTCTCAGGGCGGAGAGGGGAGGGAAGGAGGAGGGGGAGAGAGAGGGACAGGAGCGGGTGCCCCCGCGGCCGGCCGACCACGGCAGGGGCACTGTACCTCGGCAGCAGGCGGCAGCCTTCCGGGAGCCACGCGGGGCTCGCTCGCCTCAGGCGGGTCCAGTCTGCCGACCGCTGAGCTCCCTTCAATGTCAAAGGGACCGGCGCTGTCGTCTCCGGCCGCCGCGGCCGCGCAGGCAGCGCCGCAGAGCAGCCACAGCCGCAGGACCGCGCGCCAGGCTGAGCTCACGGCCATCTCTCCGCTGCCCCCCAGCAGGGCTCTGCCCGCCGCTCGGCCGCCGTCCGTCCTCGTCGGTCCCCCCGTGGGGCGCCGGTGCCTCGCGTGCGTTACCTCCTCGGCCTCCGCCCTGTCGGGACGTGGGAAGTCCAGGCGGCCGGCGAGCAACTTAGTCAAAAAGGCAGAGCGAGAGAGTGAGCGGGAGCCCTTCTTCCCCGCTCCTCTCTCCTCTCTCCTTCTTCGCGCCCCGTTTGCCTCTCGCACTTTCTCTCCCGCTCTCTCTTTCCCCAGAGGCTCTGGCTGAGGGGCGTTCAGATGGGCGCTGCTTGAGGCTGAGCATCAAAGAGCAGACGGGGTTGGGGCGAGCCCCGCCGGCCACCTCCTGTCCCGGGCGGGTGGGGACTGCGGGCTGCGCCGTCCTGCCTTCCTCCCCACAGCCATTCTCACCACTCCCTTTTTACCTTCCACCTCCAGGCCCTCCCACTCCAAACGGCGTTGCACACACCGAGCTCGGGCCTTTCCCTGGCCTGCGCTCCCCACCCCCTCTCAGTGTGGAGCCCCTCGAAGGGACCCCATGAATATTCAGCCTTTGTGATTGCTTCCTCGAATCTCTTATTTATTTAGTCAAGGTGCCCGGTGTCTTATCTGTATTTATGCAGATCTTTTATGGGGGCCCCTGCTTTGCAGGCAAGGGAGAGGGGAAAGGGATTCCAGGGGTAGGGGCGGGAGCCAGAGGTGGGCAACCTCAGACGGCGGAGGGGGAAGGCACCCACTTTCTGGAGCAAGGTCTCTCATTTTCTAAAATGAGCTGAAGGCTTTGAGCTATCTTCACTGAGAGGGGCTGGCCACCCATCCTCCTCCTTAGGGTCCTCACCCAGAGGGCTTGGGAGAAGAATATCTTTCACTGCAGGGCTGGAAAATGACTTCATTACGCAAATGCATGAACTTTTATTTACAAAGAACATCTTGTTTTCATCCTCAAGAGGTGCTTTGTAAGGGTTCCGGAACAAGGCTTGCAGTGTACAAGCCCGTCAAATATACTGCCCACAGCCCTGGCCCCTTCCTCTAGGCCTGCAATCTCATGCCTGCTACATCCCTGTGAGTCATGTAACCTTTCTAAGACTTTGGGCGAAGTGGGCTACAATCGCGCCAGGCGCCCTGTGGCTGGGTCAGTGGTCGCTGCAGCTGCTAGGTACCTTTCTTTACACTGGCTTCAGAAAGGAGCCCTGAGCCTTCCCACAAGCCATGTACCGGGCTTTCAAAGGATCAGATGAAGCAACCATAAGATGACACCCAAGTAAGTCTCTAGATGTTTGAAGTCATCCATAATCATGCAGTAAAGCACTTTGATAAAACCTAATCGTTAGGTCTATTTTATAGGACAAAAGTTATTTTATCTAAGCAAAGACAAAGTCCCTGTTTATTTTACACCGACTCTATGTAAGATACTTTGCCTATATTATTCGTAAGCCTCACAGAGTCCCTGGAAAATAGGACTTTATTTCCTTTTTGCCGAGAGAGAGAGAGAGAGAGAGAGAGAGAGAGAGAGAGAGAGAGAGGGAGAGAGAGAGAGAGAGAGAGAGAGAGAAGAGGTTCTGAGGGACTAAGATATTTGCCCAACATCCCACAGCTGGCAGAAAGCTAGGCTAAGGTTTGCACGGGGGTGTAACTGAATCCAAAACGATCTTTCACAGCAATACCACCCTGAAACTCATAACATAAAGGATATAAATTCAGAATAAGAGATATGGCATTCCCATTTTTTGAGTACTTCCTATGTGCTGAAAAGTGTGCATAAATTATCTCCTTTAATTTCATTTTTACTATAATCCCATGAGACAGGTATTGTTATATATACTTAGTAATGGGTGAGAGGTACAAGTTCTACTATCTGATGCTAAGGCCATTGATTTTGGACGATAAAGTGATGAGACAAAAGGGACAAAGCTGGAAGAAGCAAAAAGTTCTCCTACATCCCCAAGTGTTTGTAATGTTTTCATTTTAAGATACAAAAGTAGTATTGTCCTGCACCAGTAAGCTAAACTATAATCATCTTCCACATAAACTGAATAACTCACTAAATTAAGTGAAAAAACTAAAAAATTTGTTGAGTTGGTTCTTGAAGATTTAAGTTGGGAGGCAAGGTGGGTGGAGTCCAAGAGGAAAAAGTGACGCTTAATTACCCTGTCCCCTTCTCCCTTTAAAAAAACTTTAAGTAATAATAAACTAATAATAACATATGCATCATATTCTGACTTCAAATACAGACCTCTTCAGTAGGCAAAAACTGTTCATGTTTGTTTTTTGAAGGATTATGTCCTGTTCTTCACTGTCAATCAATCACACACTTTTTATCTGATGTAGGACTTCTCTCTGCCCCCTAGGCCATGGTCAAGTTCTGTGAAAGGCCTGACTGGTGGGGGTGGGAGTGTATTTGTCCAAGACTCATGAATTTTTTAGTGTTGGTTAAATATGTGCTTCCCATTCCTTCTCTTCATCTTTTTGCAGATAATATTATTTTTGAGGCAAAACTGCATGCTGCACAAAATCATGGGTTTTGTATGAAATAAAATAACGTTCAAATCATAGGTCTGTTTATAAGTCTGGGAACTCGGTACATACATAATCTCTCTGAATGTCAGTTTCCTTGCCCATGAAATAGGATGATGGTGCCTCTTTCACTAGTTATTAATGAATAATAAATGAAATAATTCAAATAAAACATTAACACAGCCTAGCATAGGTCAGTGTTCAATATGTACTATTTATACCATATTTTAAAATCTTAAAAAAGAACAGAATAACTATTTTTAAAGAGGAAAAATAACCACATTTATTTGTCCTGTGGCTTGGGTAACCTCCCGTTTGCTTCCCCATGGTAACCATAAACGAGGCAGGCATGGATGACAGAGTAATAGGGCAGGGCAGGCAAGAAGAGAGCGTGGCTGGCTGTTTCACAGCAAGTAGGAGCCAGTGGAACAGAGGACATCATCTCCACACCGAAGGGCCACCCCTAGGCCATCAAAGACCTAAGAGTGGGAGGATTTTACTCCTGCTGCAACGACAGACAACTGGAGAGTTTCTTCAATGTGGCTGCTTTCTTATCATGACCTTCCCTCCCTTGTCTCCTGAGTCTGGGGCTGGATATTTGCCAAATACTTTCATGTTCATTATCTCCCTTGGGACTCCCACCTGCCCCGCGATCAAAGGATCATAATCCCTGATGCACAGAACAGAGCACAGAGGGAGGCGAAGAGGTTAAATGACAAGGACACTGCATCAGTTAATGTAGAACTAGGGCCCCACACCTTCTGACTTCCAGATCAATGCTCTTCCCACTAGACTAAACTATTTTTAGTTCTGGCAGCAGCACATCTGGATGCTTGGAAGCTTTATCAAAAGAAGGTTCTGGAATTCCCTTCTGAGTCCCCTGGTGGGTGCAGTTATCAGCAGAGAACTCTCAGGGCTGCCCACGCCCTTCAGCACTTGCTTGGTGGGCCTGTCCACAGCATCCGCGGATCCAGCGAGGGTGCTGTTAATGCAGCCCATATGCCCTTCTATAAATAGAAAGTCACATCAGATGCTATTTTGGATTTTTAGGCACTAATCTTGGGCACAATTAGACAGGATTGTTGTGGGACTGTGTCCTAGTGACAACAATTTGACGATGAGGTTGGTCAGAGCAACACGTGTGAGCTATCACCTGCCATGAGGTCTCTGACAGTCAAGTGGCAGGAAGGCAAGGTGAAGAGTGGTGTCTCCTACTGCTGGCACCCCTCTCCTCTCAGGCTGCACCTCTCCTCTGTGGACGACCTGGTGGGACCCCACAGAGGAAAGGGCTGGGGGACGGTGTGGACTTCTAAACGCCATTCCTCCTCCCATTCATTTTCTCAGACTTCTGTTCAGGATGTGGACAGCCTGTGTTATCTATGCTTCCTCTCTGGGCTATGCCACTTGTCACGGCCTCACTTGACTTTTAACATGTGCTTCCTGAATTCTTTCCATCTGTCCTTCCTTCCTTCCTACCACCTACCCATCCATCCATCCATCCTTTATTTAGTTATTGATTATCTCATGTATTCATTTATTTAGCATTTGTCGAACACTTCAATAGGGCAGGCTAGATGCTGAGGGTGAAATGATAAAACATATCCTGACTCTGAAGGAATTCAGAGTCTCCTGAGGCAGACTGTAAGAGACCTCATAGGGAATGCAAAGTGGTTAACAGGAATTCAAAGGGACGAGCTGCTAACAAACTATGTAGAACAAGCCCTTTACCAGGACTTTGCTGGCTGGAAGAAGCGGGCAACTGTCCTGAGTCTTCGGTGATGAGAGGAGGGAAACTGGCATTTGCAGAGTTACGAACACATCAGAGACATGTTGACACAGGAGGGGCCGGAGAGTCAGGGCATCTTGGAGGTGCTTTGAGTGCCTGTTTACAGCCACAGTCATTACCTGCTGGGCCTGGGACAGCTTGAGTGAGAAGAAGGAGCTTCCCAGCCTCTTCTGAGTCTCTCAGCTTGCCCCAGGCCCTCAGTTGCACAGGGGTCCTCCCCCAATGCAAATCTGAGCACTTTTCTGGGGCTTTTCACAGTCCCATTTATGTCCTGAACAAAATCCTGAGGAAACCAATGGGAGGAAGAACAACTTCTTTTAAGTTAACAAAAGGTTTATATTTCACTGTGTCAAGAACTTAATAGGAGATATACCCTCTTAACTGGTTTCGAATATACAACAACAGTATTACATACGGCTGAATGTCACGGGGGAAGAAGGACTTCTGGAAGGCGCCACCCTGCCTTGCTGCTGCTCCTCCTCACATGCTCATCTAAGTCATCCACAGGGGAGCACAGCCCAAGAGGAGAGAGGTGTTGGCAGAAAGGAGACACCATCCTCCGCCTTTCCTTCCTGCCACCACCCTGTCAGAGACCTCATGGCCAGTGACAGCTGGCACGTGCTTCTCTGCCCAACCTCATCACAATATTGTTGTCACTTTTTAAATTTTAAGTTGCACTTAAAGAATTTAAAATGGGGGCACCTGGGTGGCTCAGTTGGTTAAGCGTCCGGCTTCGGCTCAGGTCATGATCTCACGGTTCGTGGGTTCGAGCCCTACATCAGGCTCTGTGCTGACAGCTAGCTCAGAGCCTGGAGCCTGCTTCAGATTCTGTGTCTCCCTTTCTCTCTGACCCTCCCCTGTTCATGCTATCTCTCTCTCTAAAATAAATAAAAACAATAAAAAAAGAATTTAAAATGTAGCAGACATAATTATAGTCAAATTAGAAATTACGGGTATCAAAAAAAAAGAGGAAGTAGTGGTCACCAGGAATCACACCTCACTGGGGCAATGACTTAAAACACTGGAAATGTTTGGGTGTAAATACCTTCAGACTTCGGTTGCATCTATACTGATACATTCCATGCCTTTCAATATTTAATATATTCCATTTTATATATGTTTTGTACAGGTATAAAATATTTTATAAATCCATTTTATATATTCTATTTTTTCATACAAAAATGAATCAAAATGCACATAGTATTTTTAAGCCTTTTCTCCATGTCAGTGTAACCTCGATATGTTACTGTGAAAAAGTCCTTGTGTTCAGATTTGCATTTGGGGAGGATTCTCAGCTATGGATGGGATCTTGACTAAAGGGCATCACTGAGAGACCAGGAGGACCACTGGCACTCGCTCTGTAAGCCCCAGGTGGCTGGACCCTGCTGAAAGAGGAGGGACCAGATTACACTGGGGATGATAATAGTGATGAAGACATCCTGATCCGAGTGGTTCAGCCTGATGGAGAAACAGGTGAAACCAACACATGAGAGAGAACGGTCCTAACAAGGATTATCGACCACCTTGGCTCCAGTCATCACTTAGGTCTGCTGATATAATTACTTCATCAGGTGAAAGGGAAGCAATTGCTGCTCAACAGGAATGTAATCAACAGAGAACAGAGGTGTCAACATCCATTAGCTCAGTGATGAGATCAATATAAAACAGGAGCTCTTGGGACTTGATAATGAAATGATACAATTAAGGAGAATTGGGCAACATTCAAAAGAGGATACCTAAGAAACTGGGTTTTTGTGTCCCTGAACCTATCCCCAACCCAAGCACCACATAGGGAAGATAATTTTCCTTAAGAGAAAGATGGCTGTCACCATGGTGAATGTATAAGCGGGGTGGGGGGTGGTTAAAATGTGTTCTAACCTGCATTGTGTGAGCAGTGGCAGAAAGCAGTCTGTAAGAGTCTAACTTGAAAGCTGTATATAATCTAGCTCTGTATCTCTTGCATTATCATCTAGAAGATGCATGCTGGGCATGCTCACTTTGGGAAGTCAACTGGTATTGGAAAAAATTTCAGAGTGGGAGCATAACTATAACAATGTCTCAAATTTGCACTGTGCTTTACAGTTTGGAATTGAATATACTTGTTGCTTCTCTAACAAGTGAGAAACTGACCTGGTTCTAAAACTTCAAATGTACAGATTTAGACCTTGAGGAGAAAAATTCTCAAATTATTGTCCACCACATATGTTAGGTGACCTGCAGCCCCTGAACATGTAACACTTTAAATAAGATTTATGCATCATTCATTCATTCAGCAAATATTCTGAAATACCTACTTTGCAATTGGCCCTTGGTTCTAATGATAGGGTGAGTAGAAATCAGACTACTATTTCTGCCTTCATGAAATTTACATTCTAATTGAGGCAAGAGTAGGAGAGAGAGATCAAGGAAGAGAAATATGGATGCATGGGGCATAGTGTGTCAAATGGAAAGTGCTATGAGGAAAAATAAGCAGGGTAAGGGGGATAGAGAGCGCAGGTTGCAGAGGGTGGAAAGTGCTTGACTTGTTGAGGAAAAGGCTAGAATAAAGTGGTATAGGCAGCGTAACTGGAAATAAAGTCAGAAATGTAAGGGGCGGTGTGGGATGGATTCTGTAGGACCATCAAAATAGTTATAAAGACATTGGCTTCTACCCTGAGTGCTTTGGAAAGTATTTGGGGGGCTGTGTATTGAACGCATATTGACATTTTGTCTGCCATATGGGAATGAGGGTAGAGGGAAAACAATGAGGGAGGGACAATGAGGTGTTGGTCCATAATTTAGCAATAGAGGGGAGAGGCCATCAAATTCTGGATTTATTTTGAATGCAGAACCAATGAAATTTTCTGGGTATGGGGAATGAAAGTAAGAAAGGACTCCATCTTTGTGGGCTGAGCAGAGTTGAATGATTGAATTGTCACTGCTAAATGGGAAGGAAGAACCGTTTGGAAGAATGGAGATGATGAAGAGTGTAGTGTGGGATAGATTTTGTTTGAGATGCCTCTTAGATCAGATTCTTAACACTCTATTCTTTTTCTTAAAGAATTATTTTTAAGACATATACTCACAATGCATAAGATATAGTACACAAGGCACCCACTGTCTTTTTGTTGGGATCTATTAAGGCAAGGCACTATGGATAATACTGTATAGTAACCCTTATCTTATAGTCTAATGAAGGAGGTTTACAGCATGGAGTTAACAACAGCACCTATAATTCAAGTCAGTAGGTGTTCAAGCTGGCACAAATCCATTGCTCTTGGGGGTCAAACAAAGCAGAAAGGGATATTTTGAGCTCAGTGAGAAGAGAAAGCATTGTAGATTGGAGCTGGATCTCTGCACAAGTATAGGAATTAGGTATGGGAAGATGAGTGGGGGAAGGGTGTGGAGAAGGGACTTCCAGGCAAATGGAACAGTAGAGACATAGGGATAGGAAGGGGAAATCACATGCAAATTCAGGTAAGAGCAGGGGCAGATTAGCTGAAGCACTGTGCAACGTTTGTTTGGGTGGATAATGGGAGATACCATAGAATAGATAGGTATGGATCTGATTACTAGTTTACTACTAGGAGAGATAGGATCACAGGGGAGCTAAGAAGAGTTAATCTGATAACCATGAGGAGGGTACACTGGAGTGGAGAGGCAGGAGCCCAGGGGATGAGCTGGAGACTGTTGCAATAACAGTCTAGACCTCAGGTGATGCACAGCATTAATCTTATGAACTGTCACTGTGTGTGCTGAACACAACTTCTCATTCCTGGGACAATCCAGATGCAACCCAGACATCTCAATTTTTAAAATCAATATTTCTTTGAAGCTGCGATAAATTTTAGATTGAATGGAGTCAGCCACTCCTACTGGAGGGAAAGGATAAATCAGGAAAGAAAGCAATGTTTGACCCTGTGTTTCCAAGCCAACACACACATCACAAATTTACCAAGCAAACCACAGTACATTGGCTTTTCTGTCAGTGGAAGATGCTGAAGGACAGTAATTCCTATGAAGGCTTCTACCCATCACATACTTCATTCTTTAGTAAAGTTCATTAATTACTGGTCCAGATTTACTTTAACTATTTTGACTATTTCCAAATAACCCATTACTGGTTTTCTCCTTTCCTTTCTCTCTCAGTCTTGCTTTCTTTTCTCCTCCTCCTTCTCCTCCTCCTCCTCCTTCTTCTTCATCCTCATTTACTTTCTCAAAAGTCCCACACTGACTTTAATTACATTTGTCTCAGGTTAAGTGCATAACTTATTTCCTTATTTAATAAAAAGATAGGGGTGCCTGGCTGGCTCAGTCAGTAGAGCATGCAGCTCTTGATCTTGGGGTTGTAAGTTCAAGCCCCACATTTGGTCTAGACATTACTTAAAAAAAGGAAGTATTGTAAAAAATAATAAAAATATAGGATTTCCAGGGTGTCTGTCTGGCTCAGTTGAAAGAGCATGGGACTTCTGATCTTGGGGTGGTGAGTTAGAGACCCACACTGGGTATAGAGGTTACTAAAAAAATAAACTAAAAAAAAAAAAAGATGATAGTTTCTATTAAATCATCTCTCAAGGCCTTTTTTTCCTTTTTAATAATTAAAAAGAAATATATATATATATGATACATATATAAAAACAATTATGATATCTGGGATCATAGTTCATGCAGTTCCTTACTAATAAAATAACCCACGAACACAGGTTTGCATCTTTAAATATAGCCACATTTCTCTATAAAAAATTTTAGACTAGTTCTTACCCTGACATCACTGGCACCTTAAAAATGATGATGGGAACTCTAGCGGACATTAAAAAAGCTCTTGGTAACAACTCTTATTTTCTATGGAGAATTCACATCTCCTCCACACAGTACTTGTGTTAGTGTCTCATTGTTCTGGGTGTGGGGTATTTGGATCAGATTAAAATTAGTCAGTGGGATCATATCCCATAGTGGAGCGTAATTATAGGGTCAAAGATGGTCATATGATCAACAGGCCAATCACATGGAAGGAGAGGTTTGCTAGGGTCTTCTGGAAAGAGGTTTTCTCACTTCTTTTGGAGAGAGCTTTCTAGAGGTGGGCAGCTTTTTCCCCTTGTATGTGGCAGATAGACTTTGTTCTCCTAGAGTCATTGGCAATCCCAAAGGAAGTCACTTTTAAGAAAAGAAGCCACAGAAAGAAGATTGAAAAGTGGAATCAAATGGGTCTTAGAAGGTGTTGTTTAGGTGTGAAATCAAATTGACCTCTGAACTTTCAATTTCATGGGCCAAGAAATACTTTTATTGCCAATTTGAGTTAAATTTTTCTCTTACTGACAGCCAAAAGGATTCTGATACAGGAACAGTAGGAGTTTGAGAAACGTGTGATTTTGAAAGACGGTGACGACCATATCATGAGCAATAAAACATGCTGTTTGACAGAGTCGAGATGTTAGGCTTCTGGAAGAAGTCGTCATAAAAGCAAAATTTATATATGGAATATGCTGTTTTTCCATAAAGTTTTCAGTATGTAGATATTTATTAAAAGAGAAATTAGATGCAGTTGTTAAAAAGCCAGTCTATAGATCCAGATCATCTGTTTGTGTCCCTCTAGTTTCTTACTTAACCAGTTGTGTGACCTTGGGAAATGATTTCATTCTCAAAGCCTCAGCTGACACATCTGTGAAGTGGGAAGTGTAACTGTCTCATAGGGTCTTTGTGAAAGGCTCAAATCATACAATCTACATACATTTCCCAGAAAAGTGCTGGGCACATAGTAAGCACTCAATAGACTTTAGCTGCTATTATTATTACTAACAGTACTAATATTATTACTTTTATTATATGACTAATGTGTTCTGGACGAAACCAGAAGACAGAGACAGGCTAATGGTTATAAAGTGAATAGAATTCTTTGTTATCTATAGCATAATTCAATAAACATTTTTACTTCCTTTTCAGTAATTTTAATATCTGGAAGCTATAACTTAATTACAGATGCTTTATTATCAATGTCATACTTAATACTTTCTAATGGAGGCTGCTACTTAGGCTAATACATGGTTCTGGTCTCATTACTGACCTAAGGCAACATCTAGCCCTTCATTACTAGTCCCATCTTAATCCTTAGCCCCATCCAGATAACTCATGGCTCTACCCCATCCTCAATTACTTAACTCTTTTAGTCCAAAGTGATTTCAGTACAAATCATGCCCTTACTGGACTCAATTCTCTATTTGAATTTTCATTTGTAGACTCAGACATGGTTAAACTCTCTAGGGATAAGTGGCTAGAAGTGAACAGGCTTTTCTAGGGAATTAGACCATAATTTAGGGGACAATTTCCTGTCTGGCATTCTCAGGCATTTAAATTCCGACTCTGTAATTACTAAAGGTTTTCAGAATTATGGCATTTTTACATTGGTTTTCATTTCCCACCATTTAGAGCAGGCAGAATGCTGTCGCCTGCACCACCCAAAGCAATTCTGACAACCCTGTGGGGTAAGCATCATCATCCAACTTAAAGCTGAGAGAGATAGAAACATCAGTGAGAGAATTCCATCACCCAAAGGCTGATCTTTAAGCTCCTCAGCCTGGTGTAATTTCTTCCCAGCCCATCTGGCTCCCCAAGTCATTAGTCTTTGACATTTTTGACTTGTACAACCCAAATTAAGTCATAGCTGAGTAGCAAACACATAAAAAGAGTAGCATTCAAGATTACTGCCCATCAGATTTTTTCAAAAAAATTTGCTTATTATCATTCTTCAATTAACATTTATTAAAAATGAAAATATCAATGACAAAATAATTGATTATGCAGCAGGAGGAGAGAAGGAGTAGATGTTTGGAAGGAGACACATTTCCTTATTAAATGACTGAAGGTTTATTCTCTCTTTCTTTATCTTATGTGAACACAGACTACTTAGAAATTGGGTTTGCCATGGGTTACACTTGTATTCCTCTAGGTGAATATGATTATGTACTAAAGGCCTTGAAATAGCTATTTCTTCCAGCTAGTTATTGAAGATGGGCACATCACATTTCTGTGCTTATTTCATCTGGATAGCCTTTGAGAAAGGCCTAGTGTGGTTTTTAAACGGGTGTTATAATGAGTGATGACCAGCAGCTCCCTGAAGGGCCAAAGAAAAAGCAGGGAGGAAAAGGCTCCACACTCTGGGTATTCGCATCCCAGGGCTGCACTAGTCACAGCCTTAAGCTAGCCTTCTCAGCTCCCTGGGTCTCCACTTTTTTCTCTATAAAATGAAAAGTGAGACAAGATGCACCTGGGATCGCACTCAGCTTCAAGGCTCTTATGTTCTAGGAGGGGACCTATCCATAGACATTGACAATTCTGGTCATGGCCAGGAGCAGATGGATGGCTTAGAAAGTAACACTAAGAGGACTGGTCCCATGGCCTTCCCTGCTGGAATAATTAAGACCAGGGTCTGGTAGTTTGTGCCTGAAGCTATATTTTAGGCGCCTCAGGAAAGCCTGTGGACAGCAAATGTAACAAATCAAATGCCACAAAGGGAAGAGGAATATGAGTTATTATCTTAAACTCTGCCAGATTCAGAACTACAGGCTAGAAAAGAACTAATGCCACTGGAGACCACAAAAGGAAAGGAATTTAGAAATATGTCTGCTGTCCTCAGTTCACCTCTCTGTTATACAGCCCTTCACTGGCCCTATGGTCATACTGCCTAGAACAATAGGCCATCAAATCATGTAGTGCTGGAGATGGAAAAAGACAAAGCAAACCACACAGAATACTGCAACAGGAAACGGTGACTACAGGCTGAAAAGGGTGATTGCTCCCAGCCATTAGGTCACCTACAGGGTGATCCAAAATCATCGATTGAGTTATAGTGTTCAGTGAAGTGGAATTCCATTCCCTTCCTGTAGTCTGTATCTTTTCATAGCTGTGAATTATTTCATCCTTGCCCTTTGAGAATATGTTAAATATGTAATTGGGATTGGTAAAAAGCAAAAGGGTAAACTATAAACAAAATGTATGTGAAATTCATACCCCCTCCACCAAGGCACAAACTTGACTGGACTGTACAGAAGAGGAAGGAGTGTCTGCTTGTCGGCAGGATGGCGAGGAACATAGGGAATTAGTATTACGCATTTGGCGTGTAGATTCCTTATTTACTCACAGATTTTATGCAATCTACTACTTAGACTAAATAGAACTCAATCTATCATGGAGAATGTTCTTATTTAACCCAATAAAACAGCAGTAAATTTGAGACCATTAAGTAGCTTCTAGTAGCACATATGGCCAAAGTAGGACACAGACAAACTCAACCCTTCTGGTCCATGTGTGACACAGATATAAAGATAAACCATAAAAAGAGAAGAAATTTAAAAATAAACAAAAGGCAAAAAGCCAGGAGCATTAAAATACAAAGCGACAGAGAGGTCAGAAGAACATTGTGCCTTTCCATCTCTTCATACTCACCCTTTTTAATAACTCACACAGTTGCCTCTGACCCCTCCTTGGAATGGTAGGCAATACCATACCGTATGCTTGTAGTCTACCCTCCATCTTGGCAATTCCATTACTGCACTGCGGTTGGACATCATGGCAGGACATCAGTCTGGCAGAAGTCAGTTGCTCCTAGGAAGAAGGTACAATATCAGTAGGGTGTCTAACAGGCTGGTTAAATGGCTAAGCCTCTATTCCAGAAACAACTTCTAGGATGCTTAGCCTTAATCAGCCACTGCCTTAATGGAAGTTTGAGCTGCTAGCTAAACCTGGTCAAAGTGTTTGGTCAGAATTCACCCCAATGCTTCTGGAAACCCCTAGACATTCTGATTCATGATGTGACTTCATGTTTTATTAAGTCAGTGGGAACTGCCTTTACAATTGGGGCAACACCTTTACCTACTTACCTAATTGTAACACCAACATAGCTAGGACTCCCTGGATGAACATGGAGCAATCCAGTGGATTATTGCTCATTTGAGTTCGTCAGTTCTAAAGGCAATCTGTCAGTCATCAAGGCAATAGTCAGTCTCCTGGGATTCATTGCTGCCTCACTTACTCCCATACTCTACCCACTTCCTGCCTCTGCTCCAGCTCACAGGCCGCCTGCCAATGACACAGAATGACAGTATAGCGCAGGCTCTATACCATATGTTCTTTCGTCCTTCACAAATGCCTCACAAGCCATTTGTTCATCCATTTTGAATTCATTTTGCATATTTTTAGAGGCTGTTGTATTGAGCACCGAGCTCTGCGTTCTTTGGCAAGGCTTTGTGTAAAGTGAGTAGTTGTATTGAATGGTCTCCAAGGTCCCCCCAGCTCTAAACAGATTTCATGTTTGAACCTTCTCAGCCCCCCCTCAGATGTCACTCTGTCACCACTGCCTTCCCTCTCATGGATGATGAGACACATATGACAGGTTCCTGAGATTTCCCTCCTTTCTGTAACTTCACTATCATCCACTACTGTCTTTCAGGAAGATGGGGCTTGACCCATGCCAACACTAAACCATGCTATTGCACTCTTCTTGTCTTTTCTGCAGTGATGTTATATCTTTAATTGACATATTGGAATTGTAAAACAAATTTGTTATGGTAAAAATTTAAGAAGAAAGAATACAATAAAAATATACTTACTTTTCTTCCTCCACTTCCCCTCCAATCCTACTCTCCAAGACAACTACTTTAATCTGCTGAGTATTCTCCCAGAATTTTTTATGTATACAAATATAAACACATGTATATATAAAATACATGTGAATTTTTTCCACAAGCAATTTACATGTTATTCTGGAATATGTTTTTAAAACTTAACATATCATTAAACACATATTTACTTAGCACCTACTGTGGGTCAAGCTCTATGCTGGGGTGGGGTATTCAAGAGTGAGAAAAAAGACACAGTCCTTGCTCCAGTAAAACTGACAGTGCAGTGGAAAGATACTCTAAGTTTCATTTCATTTCAGCATATACATATTTTGTTCATTATTTCTAACAGCTATAAGGTTTTCTATAGAAGAGGTCTATCATGATTTGTCGAAACACTCCTTTACTGAAAAATAAGCTTTCCATTATTATTATTTTTTAAATGTTTTATTTATTTTTGAGAGGGTGGGGAGAATCAGAGAGAGAGGGAGACACAGAATGTGAAGCAGGCTCCAGACTCCGAGTTGTCAGCACAGATCCCAATGTGGGGCTTGAACCCACAAACTGTGAGATCATGACCTGAGCTGCAGTCAAACGCTTAACCAACTGAACCATCCAGGCACCCCTAATTTTTCCATTATTGTTTTTGCTATTATAATGAATATTATAATGAATATCCTTGTACACTTTCATTAGCTTTTCTGTGGGATGGAATTGTGTTATGAAATTGCTGGGCCTAAAGGTATACATATTTAAAATTGTGATATATTGTCACATTGCTTTCTAAAAGCAACTGCATCAATTTATCTTTTACCTTCTACCTCATCTTCAAAACTGTATCAACTTATCTTCTACCAATAGCAACCAGAGTCCTACCAGTCCACCAAGCTCTTTGAAAATTTGCTTTATCAACTATCCCCTTTTTATTTGTAACTATAATCACTTCCTTTGCCTACCAGAAAGCTCAGGCAATCCTACCTCCTAGATGTGTGAGGAATTCCTCTATTCTGCTACTTCTTAAGTTTACCAACCTATCTTTCTCATCTCTTTCACGGCTGACTTACAAGTCAGTCTTCCTGGCCATCACTCTCTACAAGCCCTCAATTCTTAACACTTTCTGTAAGGCTTAGGTCCTCATCACAATGCTGACAGTCATCTCTGGAAGGTCCCTAGTTACCTCAAATCATTACACTCAATGGCCTTATTTCAGGTCTTTGTCTTTATAACCTTTGGGTAGCATTTCTTCCTTGTGGAAACTTTCTCCTCTTCTGGCTTCAATAGAAACGTCTGTCTCCTGTTCTCCTCTCAATTTTCTGATGGCTCCTTACATGCAGGGAGACATTCTACCTTTCACATTCTTTCTCTTTCCTCATCAGTTCCTTCCCAATCTATTCTACTGCCCTGGCTTTAATTATTGCTTCTTCTTCCTCTCTCTCTCTCTCTCTCTCTCTCTTTTTTTTTTTTTTAACTTTTTAAAAAATATTGCTTAAAGTTATTTATTTATGTATTTTTAGAGAGAGAGAAGGAAAGAAAGAGAGAGAGAGAGAGAGCACAGGAGCAGGAGAGGAGCAGAAAGAGAGAATCCCAAGCAGGCTCTATAAATTAGGTGCAAAGCCAGAGGCGGTGCTTGAACTTACCAACTGTGAGACCATGACCTAAGCTAAAGTCAAGAGTCAGATACTTAACCAAATGAGCCACCCAAGGATCCCCTTCTTTTTATTCTTAAAGTATGATTTTATTTTTTAAAGTTTTTTTAAATTTATTTTGAGAGTGACAGACAGCGAGAGAGCATACAAGCAGGGGAGGGGCAGAGAGAGGGAGAGAGAATCCTAAATAATGTCTGTACTGTCAGATTTTATGACCCTAGATCATCACCTGAGCTGAAACCAAGAATCAGGCACTTAACTGACTAAACCACTCAGGCACCCCTAATTATTGCTTCTGCATATACCTGTGAAATCTTCATCTCTGGTCAGGACCATTCTAGAAAGCTCTAGTCCTGAGATTCTAACTAATGGACAGTGATATCCCAAAAGATATCTTGGTACCAAACTCAGTATGCTCAGAATGGAATTTATCATCTCTCCCCACACAAAGCTTTCTGCATGCTTCCTTTCTTGCTATAAGAATTGCCATTCTTAGGGCTCCTAAGTGGCTCAGTCAGTTAAGCATCCGACTCTTCATTTCAGCTCAGGTCATGATCTCATGGTTTGTAAGATCAAGCCCCGTGTCAAGCTCCATATTTAGCATGGGATTTTCTCAACTTGGGATTCTCTCTCTCTCCCTCTTCCTCTGCCCCTCCCCTGTGTGTGTGCATGTGCTCCCTCCCTCTCTCTCTCCCTCAAAAATAATAAATAAAATCTTAAAGAATTACCACTCTTCCAGTCATTCAGGCTCAAACAACAGCATACTTTTTACCACAGTTTATTTTTCCTTGAATTTCATTTCCCATCCACTGCTGAGTCAGTAGAGTCTACTAAAGCAGCATTTCATAAGCCATAATGTTATGGAATTAAACAAAGGTTTAAAACCAAGCAAACATAATATGTCTCAGAGCCTTATATTGTGAATCCCAGGTCCTATGCATTTTTCTACTAATGAGACCAAAGAACACTTCTTTTCAGGAGAAACCTCTTGAGGTCTCTCTAGAGGTAAAGGAATATATTTTACTAAATGCATGCATAGAAAAAAAGAGTCAGTCTCTAATAAAAGTGTTTTGATGTGTCACTTCACTGTATAGATGTAATAAAACTAATTAAAAAGGAAAGCAAGGGAATGATCAACACTGGATTCTAGATGATGCTACTTTGAAGGGATGGCCAAAAGGATGAGGACCCATATGGATACATGTAGGTTTTTTCCAAAGTTCTAGCTTTTGGGGGGGAACAGTTTCATAGGCACTTATTAAATTACTTAAAATAATCAAATAGATAATTCAGTTAGTAAAATCAGTATATCATGAAACAGGATTACACTGAATCGAATTCTTTGTACTTGAGGGTCATTGGAGGGTCAGGGAAGGGACTGGTTAAACTAGCAGGTGAAGTCTCCGGCAGTTGATCAGGGTATCTTGATGGAGTCAGTGGTAAGGGAAGGGCATGGGGCCTTTCTCAGACACTGGGCCCTGTCTTAGCTTCACAGATGTGTGCCTTGACCTTAGGAAGAATGGTTATTGCAGAACTGAATGATGGTTTGCATGAGGAAATTTAAAAAACAAGTCCCTGAGCATGACTGCTGCAGCACTTTTTACAAGGTACAGAACTGAGTGGGTGATAGTGGCCTTCTTCCCATCTCTACTGAGAATACAGAATCTCTGTATACAGCTGTCTGTGGCCTGGCGAAAAACTCTTCACTTTGGGAGCAGGAGACAAGAGATTCTTGGCAAAATGATCAGTGGTCTTGCAGAGTGTCCAATAGTCAGGGCTAGATTGAAATGCTATATAAATCAGAGGTCAAGAGCAAGGGCTAGAGGAAGAGTGTGTTTTTTTTTACATGTTGGCCCTCTACTTACCTTGTGCATGCTCCGGACATCCTTTGATACTCAATTTTCCCATCAGTAAAGTGAAAATAATAGTACATACCTGTAACTTACCATGAAGATTTAATAATAATATCTGGTAGGGTAGAATGTATAGTGCCCAGCCAGTAGATTTTAATGCACCCTCTTACTAGGTACATGGACAAAAGATATCAAAGAGAGCAAAGACATTTGGTCAGGTCCCTAGAAAGGCCATAAGAGGTGCAACTGAGCGGGGACTGTTAACACACAGGGACTCTGCCTCCTAATACATGGCAACCAAGTCAATATCCATGATCAGATGGGTCAGTTTAACAAGGGCCTTCATTCTTGAGAGAAAGTTAGAAAGGAAATGAGCTAACATAGAGAAAGAAGGGGGTTAGATGGTGAATTTTTTAATAAAGGCCTGGGTCATTAAAAATTAAAATGATTCAAATGTCCTCTTTTTATGAAGACATAGATATATGCACATATTCAAAGAGTTCCATCCAGAAAGGATTAACAGTCACACACAAACAAAACTGGTATTTAAAGTGGTAAGTTTACAACTATTCCCACAGCTGTGCTCTGCAGAAGGCTGGCTTGATGGACCCAGAGATGGACTCTGTTTTCTCTATAGCACATCGGAAGCCCACCAACATCCATTCTGGGTGTGATCATGGCCCTGAAACCCAGTCCATTTCAATGCATTCGGCACAACTTCTTCTGTGAAGGCTGCCGGAGATAAAGAGCTACATGATAAGCAACAGCAAAGTTAATTAGCACACGCCGTGTACTATTTTTTTCCTGGGGATTATCTGTGCTTTTCTCGTTTGGAATAGACTCTTTTTTAAAAAAATATTTTTTTATGTTTATTGATTTTTGAGAGAAAGACAGTATGAGAGGGGAAGGGGCAGAGAGAAAGGGGGACACAGAATGTGAAGCAGGCTCCAGGCTCTGAGCTGTCAGCACAGAGCCCGACGCAGGGCTCTAACCCATAAACCATGAGATCATGACCTGAGCTGAAGTCAGACACTCAACTGACTGAGCCACCCAGGCGTCCCTGGACCAGACTCTTTAATCCAAGTTTTTAAAAGGATTTTACTTTCTGAGTATACTTCCGGATAAGTCTCAAGAGTCAGCACATTATGCAAAGATCTAAGGAATTGACATTTTGCACTATCCAAAGTAGAGACAATGCTTTGTCTTTTTACCTCTTTCTATAATTTTTGAGAGTTTTATTTTGAATTTTTTTTCTTAATGTTTTATTTATTTTTGATACAGAGACAGAGCATGAAAGGGGGAGGGGCAGAGAGAAGGAGACACAGAACCAGAAGCAGGCTGCAGGCTCTGAACTAGCTGTCAGCACAGAGCCTGATGTGGGGCTTGAACCCACGAACGTGAGATCTGACCTGAGCCGAAATCGGAGGCTTAACCGACTGAGCCACCCAGGCACCCCGAGACTTTTATTTTGAAGTTATGACAGCCAGAGCAGTCCTCTAGACCTCTGGAAAGAAATGTTTCTGCTAAAATAGAGAGAAAGGACTATAGGATAAAGAGAATGAGGACCATGTAACCAAGATTCAGCTCTTGGTTAAGTCCTTCCATGTCCCCACCCTGTGCTGCTCCATCCCTTGTGGTGGTGGGGGCGGGGGGAGCTGCTAGAGCAAGGCCCTGTCCCTTAAGCGGACTTAGCCTGTGGCTTGGCAGCTATTTTTCCTGTACGGCACATTTGATTTACAGGATTTGGGACTAAAGTTCTATCTTTTCTCTTCTCCACCCAGATGAAATCATTTCCTTTCACCATCCTGCAGCTTAGTTCTTATGGAAGAGAAGGGTTTGGGTGATAAAAAAGATGGGGAGGAAAGGGCAAGGAAGGAAGAGGCAGCTTATACTCTTGCCAGGCTTTCGTATGTGAGCTTGAATGACAGGACAGCTCACACTTGCAGAGAGACAATCAATGGTGCTTGAATGTCTGAACTCGCTGCCTTGCGGAGGATCACCACTCCCATCTTTGCTGAGCCAGATCCTGGAAATCGACCATGTCATTTCCTGAAAGGAATCCTTGTTAATTAGCTATATTTTGTTGTTTCTTTTTAGAAATGATTAGGGCTTTACCACATCAGAACCTTGTTGGGAGTCAATGGCCAGTTTTCAAAGTCATAAGAAATCTTGGGATGGAAAAAATACTCCCTGATCCTCATAAACTTTCAAAAATGGAAAATGGCAAGCTTTGTCTTTTCTCCGCAGCACATGAAATTTGAAAATAGCACGAAGACTGTATCCAAACCCTCTCTGCCCTAAAAATGGCATAGCAATCTAAGGAATGAGTACATGTAGTGACATATGTTGTCAGCTGTCTCAATAAAAGGATGTTTCCATAACATGATGTTATTTCTTCAAGCCACATTCAATATTCTTGGCTGTCAAATGACAAGGAGAGAAAGAACAAGACACTTTTAGGGCAAAGGACAAAGACTCAAGGACGGGGGGAAGAGGAGGGGAGTGAGTAGGGGAGGAATAAGCAAGTTTGAAACTTGGGGCTCCTCTATCCATCCTATTTAATTTTTGAGATGGGTGGAGAAGAGCTACATAGGAGTTTGGGGAAGACCAGTTGCCTCAGTGCTCATAGTAAATGGAGGATATGTTTATCTATGTATCTATTTATTTATTTAATTTTAAAAAGTTTATTTATTTTTGAGAGAGAGAGAGAGTGGGAGAGGGCCAGAGAGGGGAGAGAGAGACAATCCCAAGCAGGCTCTGCACTGTCAGCACAGAGCCCGACATGGGGCTCAAACTCACAAACTGTGAAATCATGACCTGTGCAGAAACCAAGAGTCAGACGATTAATGGACCAAGCCACCCAGGCTCCCCGTTTTATTTATTCTTATACTGAATGCTCAGTTAACCAAATGGTCCAAGCTGGGTGAACGTGGGCTGATGGCAGGAGAGAAAGGCCCTGCTGCTCCCTGGTCGTGCTCAGGAAACAGCCAGGGTTGCTGTTCTTCTAAGAGCTGGCTGCTCCCAGAGTTAGCCTCCAAAGAAGGCGGTCATGAACGCAATGATTATTGGCTTAAGCTATTTAATAAGGGCATGCTATGAGCTCTTTGGTGCTGTAAGCAAGCTCTGGTCTTTCTCAATTTGTGTGTGTGCATGAGTGTACCCCCCCTCGCCTCAATTCTGGTTAAGAGAGTATTGTTTGTAGTTCTCTTATATCAAGTGCCAAAGGGGAGCAGCTTGAGAAGCTGGCCCACAGGGCCTTTTTCATATCCCCTTCTATTCATTACAGACTTCTGAGCCTTCAAAGGAGGTACAAATAGCTGGTGGTAAAAAAAAAAAAATTGTTGAGGATATAAATTCTTATCCATGGTTCCTACGTGTTCAAAGATCATTATTCCTTCGGTCTTGTCTTCATCTGTATCAACATGGTTTAGATGTAAGTCAGTTGAGGGTAGGAGCAGTGAATATGTATGCCCTAGATTTTCTAGATAATCCTGATTTCAGATGTTCTGCTCTGTGGTCTCTAAAATACCTTCAAATTTATCAGAAGATCGTCCCATAGCTGCCCAGTCTGAACATGGCCTCATGTTCAGACAGGTTGTTGGTTAAAGTTTTGTGGTGAAAGCAGTGGCGCCAAGTCCTGATTCATGTAGCTGGTGTGTGGTGACATCCGGGCCAGGGTCTCCTCTTGCAGAGCTGCTCCCAAGAGAGGGCACCATGGCTTTACTCTTTTTAGAGCTCCAGAGGAAGGAGAAAAGTCCCTCTATAGCATGGGGAGAATTGTTATTTAAAATTGTGAGCCCAAAACCGTTTTGCCTGATAAAGTGAAATTTACTCCAGCATTGGCAGTCACTGTGTGACTGTCCTATTTTCAGGAAATGATCTGTAGCTCATACATTTTGCCAAAACATGAATAAAACTAAAATATCCCTAAGTGAACTTAAATCCGTTCTGGAACAGAAAAGCTCCCCTGTGAGATGAGACTTGCATTTTTCTTCTTTTTTTTTTAATCTGCGAAAATAAAATTTTTATTTAATTTTTTCCCCCTCCACTTTTTCTTGGTTACTTTCTCAGCGGCTCAAGTGCAGAATCTGTTTCCTTTTGATTCCGGCGCAGCAAGTCCTTCAGTTCGGATCCCCCGTTTAATCCCTCCTCTGCCCCCGTCCCTACCCACCCCCACCCCGCACACGCGCACACCGACACGCACGTACGCACACGTACACACTGCTGGGAGAGCCCCTTCTGGGAGCCGCCAACCCCAGGAGCACGATGACATCTGCTGTGGACACTCAGCAACACAATTGACACGTGTTTGAAAAGTGAAGTGTTAGTGTCACGTAGAGAGCATTTCCTCCGTCCCAGATGAACCCTTCGATTAAGAGAGAGTCCTTAGTTCTCATGGGAGTTAGCATCTGAAATAAGTGTCAGAGGCAAATCTCTTGACCCCTAAGTTGAGGTCAACCACTCCTGGGCAGGGTCAGAAGCTTAAAAGAAAGGTTGTTAATAGAGTTTAATGGGGTGAAGGCTCTTTCCTGCAGAATCTTCAAAAGCCCTTCAGGCTATAATTAGAATTTACTGTTTGCTTAAGAAAAATGACCCTACCCATTCAGAGTCATTGATTCTTATTTATTGATAGTACTTTATTTGCAACGTTAAGTTAATATACTTAAAACATTCAAACATCCCATGTTTATCTTTATTCCTTTCTCTTCCTGCTCCAGTCATACCAAAGGTTTTTTAATTTTCTGAGCAAGCCATATCATTTGGTGTCAGACTTTAAACATGCCGTTTTCTCTCTTAGTGAAACTCTCTCCTTTCCTCTGCCTCTCTGCCTGGCTAATTCCTCCTCATCCTGCAAGTCCTGAGTTGCATCTATCTCTGTACCTGGGTGGGGTGCCACTCCTGTGAGCTTCCCAGAGCCCCCATGCTCACCCAACCACGTCACACTTGAGCTTGTCTGTTCGCACCTTTCACCTCTGCACCAAACGCTATTCTCTTTACTGCCTGGCACATACTAGGTTCTCAATTAGTATTTGTTGGCTGAATGAATAAGTGAAGGCTAGAGGAATGGACAAATAAGTAAAGCACTTTGCAACTAGTAGAAGTATAGTGTCTTTTATTTAGTTAATTTTTTTTTATGTTTTTTATTTATTTTTGAGAGACAGAGAGAGACAGCGTGAGCAGGGGAGGGTCAGAGAGAGAGGGAGACACAGAATCGGAAGCAGGCTCCATGCTCTGAGCTGTCAGCACAGAGCCCGACACGGGACTTGAACCCACGAACTGTGAGATCATGACCTGAGCGAAGCTGGCCGCTCAACCGACTGAGCCACCCAGGCGCCCCTATTTAGTTAATTTTTTAAAAATTTATTTATTTTGAGAGAGGGAAGGAGAGAATCCCAAGCAGGCTCTTTGCTGCCAGCATGGAGCCCCATGAGGGGCTTGATCCCACTAACTGTGAGATCAGGAGCTATGCTGAAATCAAGAATTTATTACATAACAGGCTAAGCTCCCACCCCTCCCTGGGTACCCTGGTGTAGTGTCATTTCAGGGTCATTGTGCATCGGGATCACTTGAAGTACTTGCTAAAGAAGCACATCCTCAGGTTCTAGCTGCAGGGATTTTGCATGAGACATAGTACATGTGGTGAGCTACAAAGAATTCGTTACTGCCAGAGCATAAAATGTGAGGCAGAGGTGGAGGCCAATGAAGCTGCAAGAATGGGCAGGGAGCAAGATTCGGAGGATGTGCCAATAAGTGTGAATTTTATCTACAGTACGGGTTATGGGCAAAGGGTTTTCAGTATGATTGGATTCCTGTCATCTATAGACATTAGATTCAACACTGGTTCTCAACCTTGGCTGTGTATTAGAAATAACCAGGTAATTTTAACAAATAAGCAATAATGCCTGGGTCTATCCTGAGAGATTTGAATTTAATTGGTCTGAGGTGTGGCCTGGGCTTTGGGTGGTTTTAAAGCTTCCCCAGTGATTCTAATATAAAGTCAAAACGGAGGCCTACCAAAATAGAAGAGAAAATTTGTCCATACAATTTGGCCATCAACTATCTTGCAACGTCTCTTAAAGTGTAGCTGTGTATTGACGAAAAGCAAATTAAAAACCACAGTGAGATATCACTGTACACTTACCAGAATGGCTACAATAAAAATAGTAGTAAGACTAGTTTGTGGGGAGCATGCAGAACTTTTGGCTCTCTCACACATAGCTGGTGGGAACATGATGCAGGTGCTGGGCTCTATGGTGATTTCTTACAAAGCTAATGATGCAGCTACCATACAGCCCAGAACTTGTCCTTCTGGGTATTTACCCCAGAGAATTGGACACGTAACAAGAAAATCCTTGTATATAAATGTTCATAGTGACTTTAATGATAAAAGCCCCACATTGGAAACAATGCAAATATCTTTCATGGGCAAATTAGATAGATTAAATAGTTAAATAGATTCTGCATTGTCCATTCTGTGGAGGACTTCTCAGCAATAAAAAAAGAACAAACTCTTGACACATGCAGCAACTTGGATGGATCTCAAGGGCTTTATGCTTAGTGAAAAAAGCTAACCTCAAAAGATTACATACTATATGATTCTACTTCTTTTTTTTATTATTATATAGTTTATTGTCAAATTGGTTTCCATATAACACCTAGTGTTCTTCCCTACAAGTGCCATCCTCCATAACATTTTCTTGAAATAAGAAAACAATAGAAATGGAGAACAGGTGAGTTGTGCTCAAGGACAGGGATGGGACTGGATGTGATTACAAAGGGGTCCCCCTGTGATGGCAGGATAGTATCCTGGTTGTGGTGGTGGTCACACAAATCTATACAGGGGATTAAATTGTATAGAACTACATGCACACACAGCACATGGTTGAGTGACAGATAAAAACTGATGAAAACTGAATGAAGTCTGTAGTCTAGGTATCAGTGTGGTATCAATGTCAAATCCTTGGTTATGGTATTTGTGCTACAATCATATATGGTAGCATCATGGAAGTTGGGAGAAGGGTTCATGGGACTCTATGTACATTTTTGGAGCTTCCTGTGTGTTTGTTACTATTTCAAAAAAGTGGTAACTATGTAATGTTATTCATTCATTGTATTATTTAAAATTTCATGCATTTATATTTTCTTTTTTAAAAATATGTACTTATTTTTGAGAGAGTGAGAGACAGAGCATGAGTGGGGAAGGAGTAGGAAGAGAGGGAGACACAGAATCTGAAGCAGGCTCCAGGCTCTGAGCTGGGGCTCAATGTCACAAACTGTGAGATCGTGACTTGAGCCACAGTTGGATGCTTAACAAACTGTGTCTATATTTTAATTCTTTAGATAAGTTGGAGATTTAAGTATAATGGCAGTGTATCATAATTGTCCTAATTCAATCAATATAATAGTTCAATGCATTTAAATTCAATTCATTCCAATAAACATTAGAGGGCCTACTCGACACAAAATTAATGTTTTAGTCTTCTCACCCTTAATATCATACTGCCCATCCAGCCTATCACAGTGATGTGAATACAGTGAAATCTCAAAAAAATGTAGCTTATTAATTTTTATGGTGATGTGTGGTAGATCTCTTCTCTACATAAACACTGTTATTTTCTTTCTCTGAAAAGATGAAACATACTGTTAGGAAAATACATTTTCCAAATTAATTTCTGGTATTTACATTTTTAAGCCACAAGCACTGGTGACAATATTTATATGATCCATACATTTATTTTAGGTTTTAAGTTGCATGCATGTCTTAGTATATTGTCTCACATCCAAAGGCATAATATACATCTCTATCCTTACCTTGAAATCAGGACAAAACAGCTTACGCTACCAAATGTCATTCTTGGTTTTATTTTTTTTCTTTAATAATCACTAAGCTTAAATTTGTGGGAGGAGTGCAATTTTCTTAATGTTTTCTACTTGTTTCAACATTCCCAGACAGCAATTACAAGCCAAATATCATTTCAGTAAATGAGAAATTCTTGTTTTCATGTACTGATTGGCTTTATTACACATGAAGGTTAATTGGGAGGCTTCTGGAGCTTATCTGGGTAATGATGAACAGCTGCAACAGATTGCACCTCCCCCCGCCCCCACCTCATTTTGACCAAACTGCACCCAAACAAAACCTCATGCAATGGGAACATCATTAAACTACACTGCAAACCCGGCTTGCGGTTGTATCTGCGTGAGCGGCACAGGAAGCCAGAGGGAAACAGAAAGCATGAGAGGAAAGGCTCAGTTTAGCAGTGGTTCCCCGCCCCCTGCCCCCCACCCCAGACCACTGCAGGATTTGACTACAGGATTTCCAAAGTCCTGTGCTTAACTTGATCTTTATCCTACACGATGAAGTGGGGCCACTCATGCATGTTACACAGGTGCTAAATGGCTGAGTTTTCTAGCTTCAACATGAGAGTAACATTGTTGATTTCAGGAGCAAGGAGAAAGGCTGCCTCTGACGTCTTTGAAGACCTTATAGAGTACATTGCCTGTCTCCTAACCTCTTTAGTAACAACAGCTCATGTGGTTGAGCATTTTCATGGGCCAGGCATTGTACTAAGCGTTTCGTCTGTATCACCTCAGCTAATGTTCTCTATAACCCTAGGATAGATTAATTGTGTGTGTGTGTTACAGATGATGCCTAGAGTACCCGTGAAGCTTCTCCAAGGCCACAAAGCCAGTAGTTGTTTGAGCCGGGACTTAAGTCCATGTCCATCCTTCTCTAAGACTCACTCTGCTATCCAGAGAGCTCACTGAGAGAAAGTTGCTCATTGAGAGAAGTTATCAGGGCAATAGATATCTTTCTAGTTTAGTTACTAATAGACCAAGTCACTGAGTGGATAGCTAATACTCTCTCTGCTTGTCATCTGCATGTGTATTTGGGGTGGCCTGCTTTCTACTGCGTGGTGTTGTGACACTGCAGTGTTTGTTAGGGAGTGGAGCAACTTGCTTAGTAATAAAGGAAACGTTTGTCAGTAACGCTTTAGATGGCAACTGGATCTATGCCATTGATGCCCGCTCTTGCTGACTGGCTTCCCCTCATCCAAGGCTCCTCTAGCCTGTGCAACCCTTCTTTGACCTCTTCTACACAGGTTAGTCCCACCATGATCGTCATCTGAGGCATTAAGAGGCTTAGTAAACAATCTTTCATCCCACTGTCTGTTTTTAAAATGATTCCTTCTACCTCTCTTATCTCTTCAGTTTATGACAGCAAGGAAGTAGAGTAATAGCTGAAGAGGGCAGGTTTGGAATCCTACAGACCCAGGTTCAAATTCCAGTGTAGGCACTTGATGATATTTAGACACACAGTTTCAGTTTCATTGAGTCACTTAATTTCTCTGAGCTTCCGTTTTCTTGTCTGTAAAATGCGAGCAATGACCCAATATTTTGGGGTGGTTGTGGGAATTACATGAGATGATTCATGTGAAGTCCTCTTCCCGGCACAATGGAAGGGTTCAGATGTTAGCCACAAATAATTGTCAACAATAAGAACACTTCAACCCCACCCCTTTCCGATCCATTATACCTGCTCTTCCGATCATATGGAGTTGCTTTTCTCTTCACTAATATCTGAGCTTCCTTAGGCTCAATGTGCCAGTTAGCAAACATCCAGACCATGCATATGTAGATTTGTGCAATTTCAAAACTTACATTGCTCTGTGTTCTAGCTGCCAAGCACTATAATAACCACCACTTTCTTAATTTTTCTTTCCCTGATACGTTATTTAGCACCTGTGTAAACCTATGCAGCTGTGCTCAGCTATGTATAAATGTTTGCTTACGTGCTTCTGTTATAATTATTTATGTGATTCTGTGTACAGCCAGTTTCTCCATTAAATTATAAACTCCCCAGGGCCAAGGACCACATTTTCTGCTCTTGCAACAGGTCTGGGTGTCCTTCCAAGAAGAGATTTCAGGAAGACTGAAACTAAAACATATAGTACTACTTTAATGAGCTGTTAGTGGAAAGTTTCCAAATGTGTTTTTATCTAGGGCACTCTTTCTTAAAGAAATGTCAGTATGAACCAGCATTCTATAGAAATGCTCAGCCTGGGGGCCTTCAGTTGGTGACTTCTGACTTGAAAAATTGAAAGAACAGTCTACAATTTGAGAAATAAGTCATCATTGACAAATAGAAAAAAAAAGGTTTTGTAGTTGTTACTTTCAAGAAAACTTTAGACCATATTTCCTTTGATCAGTGAAGTGATTGATACATTGGATTAAGAAAATGTCATCATGCATAATGATCATAATTGTAATAGCTGCCTTAAATTTTTAAAAAAATATTTATTTATTTTTGAGAGAGAGAGGGAGAGAGCCAGCATGAGCAGGAGAGGGGCAGAGAGAAAGGGAGACACAGAATTTGAAGAGGGCTCCAGGCTCGGAGCTGTTAGCACAAAGCTGGACGTAAGACTTGAAATCACAAACCATGAGATCATGACTTCAGCTGGAGTCAGACGCTTAACCAACTGAGTCACCCAGGTGCCCCAATAATAGCTGCCTTTTAGAGCACTTAGTAGGTGCTGGTGCCTTACTAGGAGATTGTCTGGCTGTCTCTTCATGTATAGAGAAACTAAGCTTAAGAAAAGTTAACCCATCATCCAGAATGCAGCCAAAAAGTGATGGAGTCAGGCCATGTTGACACTAAGTATACTGCCTCCTTCACGAGACCAAGACCGGGGTTTTACAGTTGAGCTATAAAGATAATTCCAACCTTCCTCTCTTTGTCTTCTTCCATACCACCACTTCCTGCCCCTTCCCCCCACCAACAAAGGGAAAGAAAATTCTATTAGTATATTCATGATTACTTAGTGTAAATAAATAATGACAACTGCAGGAGTTTTGGATGGTATGCAAGAAAAACTGAAGAAAGAAAAAGAAAACTCTCCTGGGTTGTTTGCCTTGGTATGCTCCTGCTCCCCAGTGGGCTGGCTCTCCATTCACCGCCTGCTGCTGAGTCCACAAGACACCCCACATCAGAATGAAGCCATTAGGGACACTGCCTCACTGCCTTTCAAGAGGACAGACAGGAAACGTCTTTTGCTCTCTTTCTTTTACTCTTCTCCTCTCCCTTTTCCTTCCTCAGCTCTGTTCTTTTGGAATAAGTAACAGCTAACTTCACCAGGGCATTGGGTAATGTGAGCACACTCCCTACTCCTCCACCCACCGGGGCACAGTCTGAGAACTCTGGCTCCAAACACACACACACACACACACACACACACACACACACACACACACACGCACACCCCCGTAGGCAGCTGCTCAGGGCCCTGCTTTCTGGCAGCCTCTCCACTCTCATCAGCTCCTTCTGGATCACAGGACGCAGTGGTTACAGAGCCGGCCTCTGCGCCTGCACGTAACGCATGCTTTAAGAATAAAAACATCCAGTTGGGCTCTTCCAACTTCAAACATTCTGTGAGTCGCTCAGCCTTGAGTCCTAGGGGATCCAAGAACCTCTCATTGGAGTCAGGGCTATGCTGTGGCTGGTTTGTGAAAGAATCCTCTCATTTGTTGTATTTTACAACAAGGGTACTGAGAGAAGGAGAGAGAGAGAGAGAGAGAGAGAGAGAGAGAGAGAGAGAGAGAGAGAGAGAGAGAGAGAGAGTTAGTTTCCAAGCCACAACAGCACGGTATACATACATGACAGTGGAGGAGGAGGTCGAGGGGGAGCATCGGGCTCCTTAAATTCCTGGATTCTGCACGCCTTCTTCACGGTTCTGTGCTCTGTTACGTAGAGGGCCTCCCAAATTATACAATTTTTAGGCCACTTGAAACTCAGATCTGCCCCTGGCTGGGTGACTTTTTGAGCAGTGGTTCAATCTCTATCACGTTTGACTCAGAAAGTTTAAACCCTTGAAGGTTAACTATGAAAAGTGCAAATAATGTGAACAACTAATATTTCTTGAGTCTTTACATGTATTAGGCTCTCTTTTAAGTATTTTTCTTATATTAAGTTCTTCAATCCTCACAAAAATCCCGTGCAGTAAGGTCTACAATTAGCCCATTTTTTAGGAAGGGAATATTAAATTACGCACCCTAGCGTTCCAGCTGGTTAGTAACAAAGAGCCTGGGCAGTTCGCATTCAGAACAGTGCTGTTAGCCTCTGTGTGCTGCTGTGTGAACTGAGTTTCTATTCAGTTCTTTTTATTTTTTAATTTTTTAATGGTTATTTATTTTTGGGAGAGAGAGAGAGAGCAGGAGGAGAGCAGAGAGAGGGAGACACACAATCTGAAGCAAGTTCCAGGCTCTGAGCTGTCAGCAGAGCCCAACGCAAGGTTTGAACTCAGAACCCATGAGATTATGACCTGAGCTAAAGTTGGCTACTTAACTGACTGAGCCACCCAGGCGTCCCTACTCGTGGCTCTCTTGAGGTCCTTGTTCTTGCGTTCAGTAAGTCAGTGAGGTTTTTTTTGCCTTGATTTCCTCATCAGATTTTCTCTCTCTCCTTTCCAGGGATGGAGATGGATTTGTACATGTTTGATACTGGAGATTGAAATCAAAGAATACACAAAATGTACTTCAACCAAAGTCCAGAGAAGGCAAGTGACTTGACTTGCTATTTGGCAACAACAGTGGGGAGGGAACTTCAAGGCTGTATTTCTCACTCTTCATTGTAAAGGTTCTTCTGCAGAATATACTTAATTGTAATAAGTATAGAGTATAATATAGTGTAGTTGTAAGTACAGAGTATAGAATAGAATTTCTATCTGTATTCAAAGTTTGATGTAAATCAGCATCCTTATCTTAATTTTCAAAATTAAAAAAAAAAGTTCTTGGAGCTCCTGGATGGCTCAGTCGATTGAGCTTGCCAGGGCTAAGAGGTCATTGTCTCATGGTTCATGAGTTCAAGCCCCACCTCAGGTTGGGTTCTGTGCTGATAGGTGGAGCCTTCTTGGGATTCTCCATCTCCATCCCTCTCTGCCCCTCCCCTGCTCATGTAATCTCTCTGAAAAGTAAACAAATAAACATTTACAAAAATTTTAAAAATTCCTCTTATTGTACTTGTAAATAATCCTATCTTTGTTCACATCAAAAGAAATTCCAGGTCACATTACAAAAGGAAGCTGTTAACTTCTGCGACTCACACTATCCTTACTTTTTAAAAAGAGCCATTCATTCAATAAAGAGTTCCTGTTCTGGTTCAGTGTTGTTTATGTTTGCAATACATTCTTCTACAAAATCTAGCATAAATATATGGTGAACTTGTTTGTTTGGAGGAGCCCCAAACATTTACTTTTACATGAGGAAAGAAATGTAGGTTTTTCTTTTGAGGTTTAGATGTTTCTTACAGTATTATGTGGTTAACCACAGTTTTGTGCATACTCAAGGTCACTACATATCTTCAACCCTCCGGAAACACATTGTATTATTGTTCTGGAACCCCTTAGCATTATAGATTGATTGAGTTTTTAAAAAACCATATACTGGATAAAAAGAACAAAGTTGTGTGATTATGGTTGACTTCATGGAATGCCAGAATGTTTAACTTTGCTTTCAGTGTGTAAATAGCTCTCTCAAACATCACTTTAAACAAATGACCTCTATTATTTCTTCTTGCATTCTCTGTGTGTAACACGTGAAGGCTCACAAGATTCTCTGCCCTCACCAAACCCATATTAAGAATTTCCACTCTTCATATTTTGCAATAATTCCTTACTAAGCCTTTGGGCTAGAAAGGTAACTTAAGTGACAGGAGACCCAACTTGCTCAGTCAGACATCTAAGACTTCTCCCCTCCAACCCCTGGGTCTGTCAGTCTCCCCACTCCTAACTAAGGACAGAAAGAGAGGAAGCAATGCCTCTCACAGGCTCTAACTTCTTAAGAGACTACGCTGTTTCTCTCTCTCTCTTTTTTTTTTTCACTTTCACATGGTTGGAAAGAGATTTGACACTCAATGCCCTTGCCTTTCTCAGACTTTGGACGCCTCCTCATCTCTGTGACTGGAACACTGAGCCGCTTGGTCACTCCATTTTCTGAACTCTCTCCACTCTTTATGTTCTAGACACTATATACTTTTGGTTCTCTTCTTACCTCCTGGCCCACTTTTCCCCTTCTTTGTCCCTTTTACTGATTCCTCTTTCCCTTCTCAAATCTTAAATGGTATCTAAGTTTTCAATTGTATTTGTTGTGCCTTTCTTCAGCTTTACAAATCTCTCGAAGTGATCTCACCCAATCTCTGGGCATAAAGTCTGTCATTTTTTCCTCCAAGTTCTGCCTCCTCCTGCTCAATCCTCTTATCTCACCACCAGACACAAACATCCAATTGACCTTGAACTGCTCCAGCTGGAAGAACTGAAGCACCTTAAGCTCAACATGTACAAAAATCAAACAATCATCTTCTCTTTGCTTTGTGTTCTATATGGACATGGGTGAATGCCATCACTGTTGATGGATCTACTCGTCTTAAAACGTCGGAGTTCTTCACCTCCTCGTCTACCTCACTCCAGTAGCCAAGCATCGCCAAACTCTTGACAATTCTATCTTGAAATGCCTCTCCAATTCATTTACCCTCCTCTATTCCAATTGTTGTTCTTTTAAATGCGTCACATATGAATAATAATAATCTCTTAGTCTAGATAGTTCTATCTTCCCAGCGAGTATTTCTGATTTCAGTACCTCCCTCCTTCCTTTCACCTCCACTGTGTTCTCTGTAGGCCACCAGGATGGTCTTCCCAAATATGCATCTCATCAGGAGATATCTCTGTTTACAAACCTATCATTCCTTAAAGTTCCATAGCATTAGGTGAAAAAAAAAGCCCATACAGCATAACATAAGAAATAATCCCCATATTAGTAAAAATAACACAAAGGCACACACACACACTCACTATATCAAAATGTAAGTAGCGCTTCTCTCATTATTGCTGAGTCATGAAACCAGGATGAGTTGTATTTTCTTCTCTTTTGCTTGTTCTTATTTTCTGTACTGAGCATATGTGACTTAAGTCACAAGGCAAGAATATTATTTAAAAATAAACTGATGGGGCACAAAAGGAGCTAACTTAAGTAACTTTGGAAAGTAATGTTTTAACTAGATATTATAAGGCTCAAAAATCAAAAGGAAGGGGCCCCTGGGTGGCTCAGTTGGTTAAGTGTCTGACTTCAGCTCAGGTCATGATCTCACAGTTTGTGAGTTCGAGCCCCATGTCAGGCTCTGTGCTGACAGCTCAGAGCCTGGAGCCTGCTTCTGATTCTGTGTGTGTGTCTCTCTCTCTGCCCCTGCCCCTTTCATGCTCTCTCTCTCTCTCTCTCTCTCAAAAATAAATAACAACAACAACAAAAGAAAACCCCAAAAGGACTATACATAAACACTGTCCTCTGGCTGGTAAATTCATTTCTCACAGCGTTATGGAATAGCAATTCTGAAACCCCACAAGCACACAAGGGCTGGATGGATATGTAAATAAGTTGCAGATAATGGAATCCAGGTTTCCCACTGTCAAGGTTAGAAGTAACATGTAAGGAGGTGGGGAAGACTAGAATAAGCTCTGTGGTGCAGGACTGGAATAGGAAACATCAGTTAAAACTCACATTTAGTTTCTTATTTAGACAGATCGATAGCTACAGAAATATTATAGGTATGTGTGTGTGTGTGGTTGGTATACATGCATATATCTTCCTGCTCTGTCCTTAGAGAGGACCTAGAGCAGTAAAACAGTCATTGCAGCAAACATACCCAGCAGCTAGAGCTTGGATTCCAGATGTCATTTTCCAACAAAAAGAGCCAAGTCTCCTTGGAGAAATGTCTGATTTCAGTCCTGGGTCAGGGAAAATCCAAGGTGAGCCTGGGGCATCTGTGGTGCCAGAATGAAAGGAAATGCATTTTTTAAAAAAAGATGAAGCACGTCCAAAGGACATAGGAGCCAACTTGAAAGAGCTTGAAATGGCCAGAGGTGGAACAATTTGAGAAATAAAAAAACACTAGAATTGGATACAACTTGAAAAACCAAACCAAACCAAACCAGGTTCCATTCTAATATAAATAACTGATTGATTGAATAAATAAATAAGAGAGAAGAGGCAAATCTTTCTTAAAGAAGAATTCCAAGTAATATATGTGGATGCTCCTTCCCTCTTGGGGGCTGGAGCGTAACCCACCTCTCCTTCCGTGCAGGCTGGACTTAGCAACTCTCTTCTGATGAATTGACATGACTCACAGGCTTCTTGTGAAAACTGGAACACTCTAAAGTTATTTCAGGGACATGGCAATTGATTAGAACAGGGGAGAAATTGTCCCTGCTTCATGGAGAACCCTGGCAGACAGCACCTTCACCAGGCTTGACACACCACTAGTGATAAGCAATTTTGACAAACATGTCCCTCGATATGATGTGACGAATGGGGCACGTCACCTCTGAAGAATTCTTTCCCAAATCATGAGAAAATCTCAGACAAACCAAAATCAAGAGACATTCCACAGAACACCAGACCAGTGCTCATAGGTCTAACAGGAGAAACCTAACAGAGGACCATAGGGAGGGGAAGGGGGAAAGAGAGTTGGGGAGAGAGAGGGACACAAATCATGAGAGACTATTGAATACTGAAAAGGAACCGAGGGCTGAAGGGGGAAGGGGAGGGAAGGAAGGGGGTGATGGTCATGGAGGGGGAGGCACTTGTGGGGAGAAACACTGGGTATTATATGGAAACCAATTTGACAATAAACTATTATTTAAAAAAAAGTCATAAGCAAGGGGAAGAAACTTTGACAGATTAGAGACTAGGGGAACACAATGATTAAACCCGGTGTGGCATCCTGGATTGGGTCTTGGGACAGAAAAAGGACATGAGTGGAAAAAAGCGTGAAATTGGAATGAAGTCTGCAGTTTAATTAATGGTACTGTATCAATGTTAATTTCCTAGTTTGGACAAATGTTCCGTGGATATGTAGACTGTTAAGATTATGGGAAGCTGGGTGAGAGGTATATGGGAACTCTGTATACTAACTTAATAATTTTTGTATAAATCAAATATTAATCCCAAATAAAACAAACAAAAAAAAGGAAAATAAAAAACATGGCTTCCCACGGTTTATGCAGGGCTCGTCTTAACTCTTCTTGGAAGTTTTTCAAAATCGCATGCCTGGGCTCCGCCTGGAGGATTTTGATTCACTAGGACTGTCACTGAGCCTGGGATGCCATAATGTAAAGTGGCACAGGGGACTTTCATACATTCCAGGTGTTGCTGAACCACTCGTCTGTGGGACAAACAGCTGGCCAATAACTTGTCCCCTATGCAGACTCCAACATTTTTTATAGTCAGCAATTGCTCAGAGACTAAAGCCAGAATTGCCTTCTACAGTTATAGTTAAGAATATACTGGGACACCTGGGTGGTTCCGTCGGTTGAGCATCTGACTCTGGATTTCAGCTCAGGTCATGATCTCACAGTTTGTGGGATCGAGCCCCGTGCTGGGCTATGTGCTGACAGGATGGAGCCCGCTTGGGATTCTCTCTCTCTCTGCCCTCCCCTGTTCACATGCACATGCTCCCTCTCTCTATCTCAAAAATGAATAAACATTAAAAAAGTAAAAAAAGAATATATTAATTAATAAGACATACATGATTCTGAGTATGAAGAATACTATTAGTAAATTGAATTTTTACTCAGAGAATTTTATGAATTCTGTGTATTTCATTTTTAAATATAGTATACTGTTAAGTTTGCCACTTGACAACCATAAGCCAAAAGCCTATTAAATATTTATGGACCTATGGGGGCTCCTGGGTGGCTCAGTGGGTTAAGTGTCTGACGTAGGCTTTGGTGATGATCTCACAGTTCATAGGTTCAAGCCCATATCAGGCTCCTTGCTGATAGTATGGAGTCTGCTGGTATAGTCTCTCTCTCTGCCCCTTCCCCATACTCTCTTTCTCTCTTTTTCTCAAAATAAATACATAAACTTAAAAAAGTATTTATGGGCCCAGGAATTATTTCTACATCTTCATTTTGCATTCTATTTACTTTGAAGTGAAAATTTACACATGATAGATTTCCAGCAGCATTTTTATCTGGCTGTGCTGTTCTTACGAACTTTTGGTGAAACTGAAACACTCTGAAGTTATTTCAGTAAGGGCGCCTTGGGTGGCTCAGTTGGTTGAGACTCCAACTTCAGCTCAGGACATGAGGTCCCAGTTTGTGAGTTTGAGCCTCCTGTCGGGCTCTGTGCTGACAGTTGAGTGCCTAGAGCCTGCTTCAGATTCTGTGTCTCCCTCTCTCTCTGCCTCACCACCACTTGCACTCTGTTGTTTTCTTTCTCTCTCTCTCTCAAATATAAACAAACATTAAAAAATAAAAGTTATTTCAATAAACAGAAATAACAACAACAAAGCAACAAGAACAGCAAACCAAACTGATTTGGCAAGATGTAGGGGAAAGTTTAAAAAAAATATACTGGTTAAAAAAAAGTTTGAAACAAGATTAAATCCAGAAAGGCCATGTAAATTCAATCTCAAGTGAATGTACATGCCTTTGGAGTATAGTGTGCATGAAGCCTCTTACTGAGGTCCACGAATACCCAGAGATTCATGAAGAAGTATCAGGGGTTCATTGGACTCTTTGAAACTGCAGGAGAATATATGTATGTACATTTCCTGGGGATTCTCAATGAGGAAATGAAGACAGTGAGCCAAAAATAATGAAGAGACACTGACCATGGAGGTATTCTTTGAGAAATAATAGCATACTTACTTCTATGCTAATTAAATTACACTTGTAAATCAAATAGTGAAAAAAATAGATGCACTGTGATCTAATCTCATAACAAGAGCTATTGTTAATGTAGATAATCTCTTTTTCCTAACAGAGAGTTGAGAAAAATCTTAGAATGTCATGAACGTTCCCCGAACATTAGAAACCTCAGTCTAAGGATAGGTCGTTAATACGTCCAATGTTGGCAAAGCTTTACTATGTGCCAGACACAGTGGTAGGGGTTTGGAATACGCCCAGTGTGGAGCTTGATCTCATGAACTGTGAGATCATGACCTGAGTCGACATCAAGAGTCAGACGCTTAACTACTGAACCACCCAGGTGCCCCAGGGTTTACTTTCAAGTAGGGAAGATAGACATCAAAGAACAAACAAAATAAGTAAATCACATAGTATGCTAGGGAGTGATATAAATTGTGATGGGAAAAACATTGAGCAAGATGAGGGGGGTTGAAACTGCTAATTGGGGGTGGGGCACAATTGGCTATTAAATAGAAGATGGTGGGAGTGTGCCTGGGTGGCTCAGTTGGTTAAGGGTCAGATTTCAGCTCAGGTCAGGACCATTCTCACAGTGTGTGGGGTCAAGCCCGCATAAGGCTGGCTGCCTTCAGCACGGAGCCCGCTTCAGATACTCTGTCCCTCTCTCTCTGACCCTCGCCCCCTGCTTGTACTTTCTCTCTTTCTCAAAAAGAAAAAATAGAAAAAAAAATAGCGTGACAGGGAAGCTCTCATCAAAGAGGTGAGATGTGAGTGAAGATGCTAAGGAGGTAAGGGGTCAGCCAAGTGGATCCTGGAAGAGAACTTGCCAAGCAGAGAAAGTAGCACAAAGGCCGTGTTTGGGGAGGCACAAGGAGGCTTCTGGCATGAATGACCTGAACAGCCAGACAGGAGGGGAAGGACAGGGAAAGGGGCAGTGGGGGCCTTGCAGCCACATAAGGACATAGATGGGAGCCACTGCAGGTTTTTCTCTCCCTTTTGCTTAGATGTGTTTTCACAGGTTTTTAAGTAGAAACCTTAATGGGTGTACCTTCCTCAGAAGTTGATAGATCAAGCCAACACAGAATATGGAAGGCTAGAGAGCATTTGAAAAGCCAAATTAATGTATTACCAGCTCTAAAAGCAGTAAATGCATTTGCTTTTTAAACACACAGGAAACAGTTATAAACAATGTCCATGTATTAGATCACAAATGAAATCTTAATACATTCAAGAAAGAAGAAACCTATACTAATGTGTCATTTCACAACAGTGCAAAAACAAAAGAACAGGCATTAACAAGAAGACTAATTTTAAAAATATATATGCATTTAGAAATTTAAAAGTACCCTTTCAAACAACTCTAACAAGGATATCAAACCCAATTACAAACAAGGGAAGAATTAATGACAAGAAAAACACTGTATATTGAAACCCAAGTGATACAGTCCATATGCTACCTAGAAATAGTAAACTAAACTCAAATCCTCTTGTGATCTCTTATATTGAAGTTATAGCATTGACTGGGAAGTAAGAGGACCCTAAAATCAGGGATAGAAACACGCAGGTGGATCTAATGTAACTGAAGAAATTGGGGCTCTAAATTCTGCTTACTTTGCCAGTAGAAGGAGCTTTTCCTTTCTAATCAAGAAAGCTCGTTAGCCTGAAGAACCAGCCCTGTGGCCTCCCCTGAAGTAATTGTCTTACAGGGAAATACTAAGAACGACATGACTCTAAGCAGAGAAATAGCAGAGCTTATGTTTCAGATTAATTACTCTGACCGTTGTGTGGCCATGGACTCTCAATGGCAATAATGGGTGCCAGAGACTATTTAGGGGGCCATTATGATAATTCAGATGAGAGTGAACAGGGACTGCGCTATTCTGAAAGCAGTGCAGGTAGAGAGAAGTGGTCAGAGTCTTGACATATTCTGAGGGTAAAGTCAGCATGATCTTCTTATGCTGTATGGGGGATGTCAGGGAAAGTAGAGTCAAGGATGACTCCAAGGCTTGAACAAATAGAAGAATGGAATTTCCCCCCAAAATATAGAGGCACCTGTGGGTGGAGAAGGTTTGGGGAGAAGGTCAGAAGGTCAGTTTAGGATCTGTTAAATTTGAGAGGTTAGATATCCTAGTGAAGATATGGAGGAGGCCGTTGACTGTAGGAGTCTAGAATTTGGAAGAGAGGTCTGCCTTGGAGATCAACATTTGGGAACCATTGGCATATAAATGGTAAGGTAGTCACAGGACTTGGTGAGGTACTTAAGGGAGTAGCAGTAGATGAAGAAGAGAGGGGCCAAGGACTGAGCTTGAGAAGTCTTCAGGAAGAAGTGCAGAACTAAACAAGGAGACAAGGAAGGAATGACCAGTAGGGAAGAAGGAAGACTGGGAGTGTACCGACCTGGAAGTAACTATAAAGAAACTGTGTTGGGGCACCTGGTTGGCTCAGTTGGTTGAGCATCCAGCTTTGGCTCAGTTCATGATCTCGCAGTTCGTGGGTTCGAGCCCTGTGTTGGGCTCTGTGCTGACAACTAGCTCAGAGCCTAGAGCCTGTCTTCAGATTAGGTGTCTCCCCCTCTCTCTGACCCTCCCCTAATCAAGCTGTCTCTTTCTCTCTCTCAAAAATAAATAACATTAAAACAATTTTTTAAAAAAAGAAACTGTGTTGAGGAGGAGTGAGTGATCTACCTTAACACATGCTGAGCTGACAGGCAAGTAGGATGATCATTGAGAAGTGGCCATTGGATTTAATAACATGAAATTGCTGATGACTTTGTCAAGAGCAGTATCAGTGGAGGGGTGAGGGCAAAAACCCAACTGGGTGGATTTGAGACAGACTGAAAAAAAAAAAACTGGAGATACCCAAGCAATTTGCTGCCAGGGGGAGCAAGAGAAGGAAGTTGGTACAGAAAGTAGGGTCAAAACAGGTGCTTTTTTTTTTTTTTTTTTTAAGATGGGACATATCATAGCAATGTTTGAATCCTGAAAGACATGATCCAACAGGCAGCAAAAAATTAATGGTGTGCTAACGCTTTGGTTAGGCCAGAGTGATGGGATCTAGTACACAGAGAGGGGCTGACGCTTAGAATGGAAATTTCATCTATGGAGGAAGTGGGAATGCAGAGTATGTGGGTAGATATTTTGGTAGAAGCCTGTGGACATTTTCTTCTAATTGCCTCTTTTTTTTTCTCAGTGAGGTGAGAATTAAGGTCAGGAGCTGAGAGCAAGGATAGTCCATAAATTCTATGAAGCTACAAACATGTCAGAGACTCGTTACTTTTGAGCTCCTTCTATTAGGCAGTGTTGACTTGCCCGAGTCTCACTTGAATGGAATCAACAGAGGCAAGCCTTCAGTTTGGTACGTGCCGTAATAATGTGTACAAAGAACATGGGCCATGGACAGCCATGTGTCCATGTTTGATGTAGAACTCAAAGTGATATTCTTCCAGAACTTGGCACAAGTGGATGAAAATTGCAAGGCTTCAATCCCTTGGAACATGTTCCAAAAGAAGGGTAACCCATGGTAACTGCTCAAACTGCTCTTAGATAACTCACCAGAGAGCTTACGAGTGGAAATCCCATGGAAAGAGGGTAGATGGATTCATCTTGACTCCAGAGGTCTGGTTCCATCCAAGGTTAAAGTGTCTTTCCTCTTCTGCACCCTGAAGCAAATATTGATGATTAGCCTCATTGTCTCTTCCCATTTGGCTGTCAGGTCCATTTATGTAGGCAAAGCCACTCAGTTCTCACTGCCTTTAAAATTGGATGGCTTTCCCCCCCAGCTTCTGTCTTCTGAGATGCCTCACAGCAGTGCGCCTTTGTGCACACCTTGGAACAGGGGACCTCCTGAGAGAGCGCGGCACTTCTAAACAGAGAAACACATTAGGAGATGGACCTCAGTCATTGAATCATTCATTCCTCTAATGTTGGGATTTAAGAGTCCCTTCACTTACAAAGGAATTTTAAGAAGGGAGTGTTAACAAATTGTTTTAAAAAAGAAAAAAGAAAGAACACCGTAGCTCTGCAACTTTTATTTCTGTCTTGGATAGTTAACCTACAGAGAAGATTAATTTATCTTATTAATAATGTGTGTGTGTGTGTGTGTGTGCGCGTGCACCTATGTGAGTGTGTGTTTGAAAATATGGGCAGACCATGACCTTTACTCACCTTCGCATAAAGGACAATTCAACATGATCTTAAGTTGGGTCTCAACTTCTGTAGCCAGTCTGGCTGGTATGAATCAACACTTCCATCACTATTCAAGGTTAAGTCTTTCCACCCCCTCTTGACTGACTGGGAACTTACTGTTGAAGGTCAGGCTTCTGCTTTCCCCACTCCTCCCCAGGCTGGCTGATTCCCTCAGGGTGGAGGAAGTGCAGGAGACCTGGTGTGTTAGACAATGACTCTCATTATAGATTATTATAGCTGATTATTCTAGATCAGGAAAATTATAAGCAAGCTGTTAAACTGTTGGTAGCTTGGCTTCAGTCATGGTGGGAGTCTCTATACCACAGAAATTGGCAAATACTATAAATCAGGCCTTTACCCCCTCTGGGTAGCTGTTTTGCTAATGCCCTACTGGGTTAGGGAATGGGGGACTCACCCGGGCTCTCAGTGGCTTTGAGCTCTCTAGACTTGTCACATGGTTCACCTCTCCTCCTTGACCTGCGAGTTCCTCAGAGACTCCCTTCATCATCGGGTACCTCTCATGTGACGTTGTACTTTGGCAGGCCACTGACGATCCTCAATCAACTTCTGGTTTTAGATGGTCACCCTGCAGACTCCTGTTGGGGGTCCTTTTGTACCCGGGGAAGGATCCTTTCTGATATATTAGTTTTCTATGGCTGCCTTAAAAATTACCAGAAACCTAGTAGCTTAAAACAACACAGATTCATTATCTCAGTTTCCAGGGGTCAGGGTTCTGGGTCCTCTGCTCAGGGTCACTTAGGTTTCCAGGTAAGGTGTCTAATGGACTGTTTCTTTCTGGAGCTCAGGGTCTTCTTCCAAGCTCATATGATTGTTGGCGGAATTCAGAATTCGGTGGTTGTTAAGACTGAGGTCCCTGTTTCCTTGCTGGCTGTCAGCCGGGGGCCTCTTTTAGCTCCCAGAGGCTACTTGAGTTTTTTGTCTTATGTCCCCTTCACAGGACCTTTGCTAGCATGGCGGCTTACTCTATACATTTTTTTAGCAGTTTAATGGGTATATTTTAGAGTTTTCCATTTTGTATGGAATTAGATCCTCCTCTTCAAGTGCTATAATTAGGGGCACCAGATTGACTCATTTGGTTAAACGTCCGACTTCGGCTCAGGTCATGATCTCATTGTTTGTGGGTTCAAGCCCTGCATCAGGCTCTGTGCTGACAGTTCAGAGCCTGGATCCCGCTTTAGATTCTGTGTCTCCCTCTCTGCCCCTCCCCTACTTGTGCTCTATCTCTCTTTCAAAAATAAATAAACATAAAAAATTAAAAAAAAACATAAATGCTGTAATTATCATCACTTAAAGTAAAACTTAAACAAAATGTTGAAACCTCAAAAAAAACCCCAACAAAAACCCAAGTTAATGCTCTCTATCCAGTTTGCAAAGAGAGTCTTACGTGCTATGATGAATGTGAAGATGGGGTGGGGGAGGGTGACTATCCCATCATCTTTGCTTAATCTAGGGAGTGACATTCCAATACTTTGCCACACAGAACTGCATCACCAGGGGAATGCCATCTAATCATCTTTGCCATATTCTGCCAGCGAGAAGCAAATCACAGGTTCTGCCCACATTTGATGGGAGGTGGTCGTGTAGGATTGTGACTCACTGGAGATGGCCTTAGGTAGTATCTGCCTTACCACTATATGCTCTTCATCTGACCCTGTGTTCCACAGACTTTTGACCCACTGTCAGAAGGGAGCACAATTTCCTCTCAACAGAGTCTCAGCTTTCTCTCTCTCTTGCCACCAAAGCAGGCTGCTGGCTTCTCCTTCCCTCGGGATTTTCTGGGCAGGAGTCAGAGACATTTCTACTGTGTTCCACTGGAGGGAAGATGGGTGTACTTCTTTGCTGGTCACTTGGAAGTCCATTGTCTTTGGACTTGAAGTATTTTAGAGCCAGACACAGATATTGGAACAATGTCCATTACTTGGACTATATATGATTACATTTTCTACTAAATATCAGTTCTCCTGAAGCCAGCAAGCACATATTTGAAAACAAAATGCTTGAGGGAATGATACTACATTCATCTCACACTGGAGTTTGATGTTTCAGTGTACCAAGGGGGAACATACATTTTGCTGTGCTACTTCATTCTTTTTTTATTTTTGAAATAAACTGGGCAGACTGCATGCTGCTTCCAAACCGCTGGAAGCTCTTAATCTTTTCTCAGTGGCATTAGCAGAAAACTGTTGTCTTATATGGGACATTAGTGCGAGCACAATGCCATCTTTCAAGAAGAGGCATGCTCTTTATTTCATGGCTCTACACTCCCAGGTTAGCTCTAAAGGAAGAAATTAGTCTCCTTCTCTCTCAACCTCTCTCTCTCTCTCTCCCCCACGTTTCCTCCCTCCCCACCCTCTCTCTCACCTCTATTTCTCCTTCCTTGCTGTCTTCTTTCTTCTATTCCCGCATTGTTGTTTTTATCTTTCCTAATAAGATAATGGATTCTCTGGTTCTTTGTATTAAATAAGACTAGAGACTTGTAAAAGAAACGTAGTTAAAATTCTATTATTCCAGGTCATAAGAAAGCTCTTTTGAGTGTAGCAACCTCTATGGTTTCTGCTTCATGTTTTAAATGTTGTAAATCTGCAGGTTATCCCTGCCAATAACATTGTGTCTGGACAGCTCCACCCTTCTGTGGAGTCTTTTCTTGGTGGCCTTGTGTCCTTTTACCAGGTGTCATGGATCATTTAGTTCCTGTGAGCAGGCACTTACACACTCAGGTTGCCTTCAGACATTTATTTTTTTCTTTCATTCAACCATTTGCTGATCACCTCTTACCAAGGGAGGAAAGATACATCTATAAATGGGGAATGCATCCTCTAACTGCAGTGACGTACTTAATAATGACACTTTAACAGTAATTCTTGAACATTCTCTAGGACTCCTTCCCCACAAAATTGAATATTGGGAGAATGGCATGCTAATTCCACTTTAAAAAGCCATAAATGAAGACTACAAACTCAGGGGCTAGAATTACCTTTATCTTCTCTGCCCCCCTTCCTCTCTTGCTCGCTTCTTCTCTTCTTTCCTTCTTCCTTCCTCTCTTCCTTCTTCCCTTCTTTCCTTTCTTTAAAAAAATTTGGACTGGGATCTCAGCTGACAGCTCAATTAAGTGAAGCAAGCAAAGATTTCCCAGCTGTTGCCAATTCAAAAGGAGTTATATCCAGAAAGAAATAGCAGTCTTCCTAACCAGAAAGCACAAAAGATCTTGAAGATACGCAGCACGCATCAGGATAATAACAGGGACGGACAAGGAGTCAAGAATTTCTCTACATTGTGCCTTTAGCAAAAAACTGGAAAGAAAATGTCCGGCTCACAGAGAACTTCTACTGAGTAATGAAGTATAACCCCTGCACAGTGCTCAGCGCAGAGCAGGTGCTCAGTAAATACTTATTTGCTGAAGTAATGTTTGATTTGAATTGACTCTAAAATGTCTTCATCTGACTAAGTGCAGTCTTACATCAGCTTTCGCAGAGTAGTGTTTTCATACAGGCAAACCTTCCAATCCCCAGTAAAAGAAAACATTACATAAATATTCAGTAACTTGAAGTTTTAAGTAAATGCCCAACATCCTACCTCTAAACATGTCTGCAGATGATCTTGGTTTGCTCCTTGGAGAAGAACCAAATACTTTAGATAATGGGGGAATATTCTCTCTCTATGCTTGTATAGACCTGGCCTAACTTAAAAATAAATGTTTAGTCAAGATGATCTCCAGTTTGACCTTTCTGAAGGCACAGGAACCTGGCTTGAGCGTAGCTGTCTATGGCTATAGATTGGAATGTCTGAATGTAGGTGGAGCAGTGTTCTTAAGCAAAGTTTTTTCTCATTTACTAGCTGGTTATGTTAATACCCTTTGGTATTTACCTCAGTCTTCAGCAAGTCAAAATCTGTGGGGTAATATATACAGTCAATAATTCTTCTCTTAAACCAACATAACACACTGGGATGCTTGTAACTGATGAGTGAGTTAGGCTTAGCCTTCGGCACTATGATTAATCATATTAATTTGTACAAGGGACATAATGGTAAGTCACTGAGATAGACTGATAACTTTGCTTACGGAATGTGCTTGTTCCCTGCTATTTTCCTGGAATCTTTTAGCTCAAATGCTTTTGGGTTATGGATAGGTAAATTGCATCTATCAAGAATCAGTGGAAGAAGTATGATGTTGGTATTTAAATCTCATCTCTCATTTAATATTGGGCAAACATCTTCCTTTCTCCAAGAATTAATTTCTTTAGCTTGTAACAGTGCAACATCAAGGGCTGAGTGGGGATTTTTTATGTCTCAGAATCCTCAAAGACTCAAAGCTGAATAGGTACCACACCTACTGAGCCCTGCTATCTCCTTGCAGGGCTTGACGAGGATTGTTCCAGCAGACTGGGTGTTACTACTCCATTACCTCTCACCCCCTCCTATTTAAAAAAGAAAAAAGAAACAAAACTGAGAAGAGAGCGTTTTGGGGGAACAAGGTGTTCATTTTCTCTCTTTATGTCTTCCATTGAAGGAAAGAGAGGGAGGTCCAGGAGAATATTTTATGAACTTGGGAGTGGCTAAGGAAAGGCAGATTGACAGTGGTTGAATATCTGCTCATAGAGCAGAGCTGATGAACTACTGGGAGCTGTCGGGTGTGTATGTAGGGTGTTTACAGAGGTGAGGTACTTGCATTTGCGTGTTGGGGAGGGGACTGTCAGGTGGAGATGGCATAAGATTTCTCATCACTTGCCCCAGTTGACACGTGCCCCTTTCCATGATATACTGAGATGGTGCCACGTGTACTTGTTGCAAATCTAGAAACTGGCCAAGAAAAGTAGATGAGTTTGGGGGCAACTGTCTCTGGAGGAATCCTGAAGTGAAGGACAAAATCAAGTGACATGATAATGCTAGCTGGGATCAAAGGTGTGGACAAATTTAATTAGGAACTTCCTGTGTCCAGAGTTGTGGGTTGGAGGGGGCATGTTGGAGAGCATGAAGCACGTTGGAGCCACAGGCAAGCAGGGAGGTATGCAGCCTCACTCTGCCCTGCTCCAACTCTGGAGGAGATACTTCTGGAAAGAGGAGAAAGAGGGATCCTGGTAAAGACCATGCCTCTGGCTGGGGCAGGGCGGGGAGGGAGAAGAATATGATGAATTAGATGTAACATTAAGACTTAACCAAATAAAGAGGTTAAACCCATGGACTAGGGCTAAGATGTGTGTGTGTGTGTGTGTGTGTGTGTGTGTGTGTGTGTATGTGTATGTGTGTGGTGGAGAGTTGATCTAGCATAATTGGGGACAGTTACTGGAAGAAAATAAAAGTTTCATATTTGTAGTCTAATGAGTTTAGATTTTTCAATACCCCTATTTGCCTTCTTGACCACCTTCATCCTGCCAATCTCAAAATACAGTCTCTCTCACAATCCGATACTGTTCGTAACATATGTGACGCCACCTCCCCCTTGCATCTCAGTTATATAGATCCTTGAGATTTGTGTCAACTCCTGCCTCTTTCCAGAAGTCTTCCTTAACTTCCAGAAGTCTTCCTAAACAACTCTGGTCCCGTTTTCCACCCAACCTCTTCTCCATTGCACTCTGTCATTTTGGCTTTTTTTTTCTCCCTTGGATCCACCCTGGCTTTTCTCATTCTTTTCATTCCAATGGACCACACGGTACTTCGGGACCTCATGTAAGCTCACCTTCAGAGTATTGCCACATATTGCCCAAGCACAACTGGCAGAGCCCCTGCTGAGTTTGGTGAGCCATGCAGTCTGAAACAGCACGACAGCAGCCCACAGGAGTCTGTTTTTCTAAATTGCACAAGGTCTCTGTCAGCTCACCAGGTGTGTGAGGTCATGAATACTGAGCTAGAGCATCCTTTTCTAAGTTGTACAAAGGTGACGCTGCACTTTAACCATCCCTTGCCCCCGCCCTAGTCTCTTTTCACTTCAAATTATTTGGTACATGGCTGACAAATCCATTTTTTTTTATCTTCAGGAAATTTCTTTTTGTATATAAAAAAGCCACCCTCGGGCACCCCCCAGGTCACATATATTGGGTATTGCTGAAGAAGGGCTGAGCAGAGACACCTGGACATGCAGTGAATAAAATCTTCCTAGCACCATGATTCTCGAGCTTTAATGTGTATACAAATCACCATCAGATCTCATTAAAATGCAGATTATGATTTGGAAGATCTGGATGGAATGTGAGAGTCTGCATTTCTAACAAGTGCTTAGGTGGTGCTAATGATGCTCCTCTGAGGACTACACTTTAGCTAGCAAATCTCACCAACTTCTCACAAAGATCCCTATGAGGTTGGTTTTATTGTTTTTAATTTTTTTAAGTTTATTTAATTTTTTAGAGAGAGAGAGAGAGAACAAGCAGGGGAGGGGCAGAGAGAGAGGGAGACATGCAATCTGAAGCAGGTTCCAGGCTCTGAGCTGTCAGCACAGAGCCTGGCCACATAGGGCTGAAGCTCACAGACTGTGAGATCATGACCTGAGCCAAAGCTGGACACTCAACTGAGGGCCACACAGGCCCACTGAGGTAGGTTTTATTCTTAATCCTACTTTATGAATGACAAAACTGATAATCGAACTGACTAAACAATTAGTTCAAGCTTGCATATCCTATAAATAAAGGAATAAGGACTCAAATTCAGTTCTGATTTGAGCAATCTCTCTTTTTTAAAGCTTATTTATTTCTGTGTGAGAGAGAAAGAGAGAGAATGAGAGGCACAGAGAGAGAATCCCAAGGAGGCTCGGCACTGTCAGCACGGAGCCTGACATGGGGCTCACACCCACAAGCCAGAAGATGGTAACCCCAGCTGAAGTTGGATGCTCAACTGCTTGAGCCACCCAGGCGCCCCAAGCAAGACCTCTTTTAAATCACCATGGTGGATTCTTTCTAGAAGGGTTGGACAGAAGAGAATTAACTTCAGGAAAGACTTCTAAAGTTCAGAAAGTAAAACAGGCAAACTTGGTAATGGATTGGCCTTGAACTTCTCAGTTGAGTGGTCAGGGAGTCACGTGCTACAAAAAATGGAGAACAGGGCAGCGGGAACAAGAGGCTTGGGAGTTTGAAGGGTTTAGGGCAGCTGCAATGGGCCATCTGTTGTGGGATCAGCAGGAGGTCAAGCCCAGGGGAGGCTGAGTAGATTGAATTTGCCAAAGTACCAAATTAGTGGTTCTTAAACTCCATATTAGACTCACCCATGCATGTTTTAAAGCTTTCAAAGCTAAGGGCATCCCCCAGACCAGTTAAGTCACAGACTCTGAGACTGGGAGACAAACATCAATATTTTCTGAAGCTACCCAGTAAATTCCAAAGTACAGAATTTCGGGAACCACGGCTATTGACCATTTGCTTCTAATATGAAAGGGGCAAAGTCTTTAATTATTCATAAAGAGCCCAAGAAATGCTAAATAATGGGTTTGGGTTTTGGCATAGTTCAGGGTTTGGCAAACTTTTTCTGTATAGAGCCAGATAGTAAACAAATGCTTTAGGCTTTGTGGGCCAAGAGGCAAATTTGAGGATATTATGTAAGTAATTATGTAACAAGAAAGAAAAGAAATTTACACAAATTTTCTGATGAAATTCAAAGGTTTATGAATGCTAAACTTGGAATTTCATATAATTTCTATGTGCTATAAACTCTTATAGTTCTTTTGATTTTTCTAACCATTAAAAAATTTTAAATTATTCTTACCTCGAAGGTGGTACAGAAACAGGCAGCAGGCTGGATTTGGCCCCTGAGTTGAAGGGTTGAAATTTGCTGACTCATGGTATAGTTAATGATGTACCTTGATGAAGCCAAGCAAGTCATCGGACATGTGTATTTAAATAAAAATATCGGTATTCAAATGAGTGCCGTACCTGACTAGCAGTAAAACTAGCCTTTGAAAAATCGTGATCCTTTCCAAGGACAGCATACAAATCAAATGACAACATTTTGAGACAAAGTTTATTTATTCTGTTTTTCATCATAAGTTAAAAATAGCTGGTTGAAAATATAGCTATAGTCGACTACATGTTTTGTATGCTTGGTAAATGATTCCAATACTTTATTTTTAAAATATCTTTTGAAAAATATAAATAAGATTTTAATTTGATTTAAAAACAGCTCGGTGTTTAACCCAATGTCCATTCTTTCCAGTACCTGATTTGCTAAAGGACCCTAGTTGCAGAGTAGAGCCCTCTAGGGGGCCGATTTTGTGTATTTGGATACAGGGATTATAGGTCAAAAATTGCCATTTTATGGAAATGTCTGTGTCATGAGACATGACACAGACATGAGAAAGTCTGAAATACATTAGAGGTTATAAAAATCACTCTTTTCTTTCTTTCTTTCTCTCTCTCTTTCTTTCTTTCTTTCTTTCTTTCTTTCTTTCTTTCTCTCTCCCTCTTTCTTTCTCTCTTTCTCTCTCTCTTTCTTTCTTTCTTTCTTTCTTTCTTTCTCTCTCTCCCTCTTTCTTTCTTTCTTTCTTTCTTTCTTTCTTTCTTTCTTTCTTTCTTTCTTTCTCTCTCTCTTTCTCTCTCTCTCTCTCTCTCTCTCTCTCTTTCTCTCTCTTTTAATCCCTAAGTGAATTTCAAGGATTAGTTAACTCCTCCAAAGTCACACATCTGGTAATGATCAGGGAGAAACTTGAGCCCACATCATCTGCCTCAGACTGCAGATTTTTGTGCTTCGTCCATTGCAACCTTCACACTTTGCAATATTCTGCAAAAGGAAAAGCCAAGCCCTGAAGACACCACATGTTAGAAGGTGCTGTGCAACTGGTCTGCTCACTCCCAGCACCAGAATGTTCACCATGTCAGGGGTACTAACTGGCTTAAATAGAGCTATCTCTCTCTCTCCTTAATGACCCAACCCACTCATTTCTTTTATTTGTATTTATTTTTTATAATCTGATTTCTTTTTCACAATAATTACTTTTTCTATCAATTCTGAATATTAAAACAAAATATGATGAATTAATAATTATATTTACACTTCAGAATGTACTATGTCCATTTTCCCAGTTAAATGTAAATACGTATAAATAAATTTAAATGCAACATAAAAACACACAAATATAGATATGACCATAGTGTGCTTCTGATGTTCATTATCAAACCCTACTTGTGTCTCCTTACATGTTTTCTGTGTTATTCATGGGATATTTCCCATGAGTCATTATCAGTTGTCCTTCAAGGGCAGCAATGTGGTTAAAAATGGTCATTTTGTTGCCGCACCAAGGTTTTATAGTTTAACAGTGTCATTTCCACTTAAATAAAAGTTATGTGTAAACTGGCCAGGCTACTTATTTCACACTGCTTTGTTTTTCTTAAAGTTTTTTTTTATCTTGAAAACTAGCCCAAGGAGTTAAGTCACAATACAAAAAAGTGATTTTAAGTGAAGAGACATTACAGTTACATAAAAAGAACATTTGGAATGTGCCTAAATTTGGTTAAGTACCTATATTGGTTAAGTACCTCTACTCATAGTATCGAATATTATGTAATTATTAAGAGTTATGTATACAAATGAATTTATAATGGAATATGAAATGTTTTGTTAAAATATAGATTATTTAAGCAAGATGAAAATTATAAATCCTACACATAATACAGTAATCAATCTGACTGTATATTAACATGAAAACAAAATTATACATAAAAGAGACTGAAAAAAATAGACTAAAATATTAACTAAGAATATATCTGAGGGGTAAGCTTACTTTTATTTTTCTTCTTTCTATTTTTACTTATTTCCCATATTGAGCATGTATCACTATTGTGGAAATCTTTACATTCATTTTAAAAGAAATCCTATCAGGTGATTATCACAATTATTAATACTTTATTATTCTGGGTTGTAACTTGCTGTTACTCTATTACCTTGAAGCATTTTATAATAGACCACCCTGAATTATTGCATTAATAACTTCAGATAGTTTCTCATTAACAAAAAAAAATACAGTTAAAAAATGTAAAGAACAGAATCTTAGGACCTGAAGTGCTAAAAATTATGTTTGTAATCCAGTTATTTTATTTTATCTTATTTATTTATTTAGTTGTTTTTTTTCCCCTTGTATGTCTGAAAATGTTTAAGGCTGGTAGAAGTTACCAGAAGATAACGTCCTCCCCTTAAGCGTTTGTCTGCCTTGAGAATTTGCCAGGCGTTGAAGGGAGCCCTCTGCTGTTAGTTAGGTTTATTACAGTAAACTTTGATTTATATTGTTTTATGTCCTTCCTTGAACCCACTCAGGTTTTTAATGTTTCTGTTATGATTGTACATTTCACATAACAAAGAAAACATAAGTAGCACGATGCCAGCTGGCACAGTTAATAATCCGTCAATTCTGCCCTTTTTGAGCTACACCGCAACATTGGAACATCTGGCAGTTTCCAATTTCCATGTTAGAGTGGGGTTTTGACCTCGATTTCACTTTCAAATGGGTCTCTTCTGCAGAATAATTTTGCTTTATCCATTAACTTCACTGCTCACACTCTTGACAGTGCACGTGAGGCTTTACACCTGATGTTTTGGGAGGTACTGCGCACTTGTCAGAGGAAACTACCGTTCGGCTCTGCTCCCTTAATCGCCTTTGTTCGTTGCTCTTATCCGTTAACTACCAATGCTCCTTGACGCTTTCTCTTTGGGCCTTTAGTTTTTAAAAGCAGCTCCCTCTGTTGCATCTGAAGGCTCATCCATTTCCACAAGCTTAGTTATCACGTCTGAACTAATTACTTCAGCATTGTCCTCTCCAGGGCCCTGGAAGAGGAGCAGGCAACAAGGGGCCTTTGGGTGCCTGGTCCATGAGCACAGTGGTGTGTGTGTGTGTGTGTGTGTGTGTGTGTGTGTGTGCATGTGTATGTGTGTATGTGTGCATGAGTGCATGTGTGTGCGTGCGTGTGTATGTGTGCATGGGTGCATGTGTGTGTGCATGTATGTGTACATGCGTGTGTGTATGTATATATGTGTGATGTGTGCATGTGTGTGTGTGTATACACATAAAACAGATAAAAAATGGTAGAAAAATATATATTCTTGCCTATCTCCCTTCACTGGCATCAGGTAATCAGTCGCTGGGACTGAACTCTTGGGAAGACGTTTCTTCCCCATCTGTGAGTCCGAGTCTGCCGCTCTGCTTGTCTAACCCCCACCACCATCAGGAAGACATCTCTTCACATCTAATGGTGGTTTATCTCCTTTTTTCTAGCCTCTCACACTGTTTCTTTCTGTTTGCTCTGCATGTTCTCATCACACAAGTCTTTCTAAGAAACACATCTTTAACCATTTCCCTCTCCTTTGAACATATCTGTCATGCTTCTCTTTTGCTGAAAGGTTTGTTCAGTTTCAAATGTTTCAGCCTGATATTATAGGCCTTTTAAATTTTGACTTTACTTCTCCAGTAAAGTATCCTGCTCCTAAAAAGGCTATTCTGACTGTACTGTCTCTGGCATTTCTAACCCAGGTCTACCATTCCTACCCAAGTGTTTTCTCTTTTCATTCCTGTCCAAAATGCTTTCTTTCATTAAAAAAAATCTTTTTTGTATTTATTTATTTTTGAGAGACAAAGAGAGACAGAGAGTGAACAGGGGAGGAGCAGAGAGAGAAAAGGACACAGAATCCGAAGCAGACTCCAGGCTTTGAGCTAGCGGTCAGCTTAGAGCCCAACATGCGGCTCTAACCCAGGAATCATGAGGTCATGACCTGAGCTGAAGTTGGATGCTCAAATGACTGAGCCACCTAGGCACCCCTAAAACACCTTATTTCAATGTACTTGTCTTAATCCAACTCCCATTTGAAATACTCATATTTCCACCAATTTTTCTCTAATAATCAGGCAAGATTGATACAATCTTTTCTCAGCTACCTGTTCAGCAGTTATTATGAATTCCATGCATTATAGTATTTTCTGGTATTTAATTTGATACTAGTGTGTATTCTCTTGGGTGCTCTTAAGTTTTCCTTTTATATCTTGTCTTACAAGACATATAATCTATGCATAACCTGGTATTTCACAGAGAAGGACCATGATGGGCTTTATCAATTGCTTAAACTCTGTGCAATTCATTCTCTTCTGTAAAATGGAAATAATGATGCTTCTCTACCTATCCCTTTTTGACATTAGAAGCTAAAATGAAATAATTAGAAGAAATGCTTCAAAGCTTTCAAACTCAAGTATTACCACAATTATGATGATGCATAACTTCCTTTCACCTCCTGAAATACCACAGGGCATGGAGTTTCCTTCTGAGGACAGAGTTAAGCACCAAAGAAAGTCACAGCCATCATGAGGAACAGACATCGTCTCTCTGAAGGTGTAGCAGATCTGCCAGAATAAAAGACTGAGGTCAGGAACTTCAACTCAAGTCTTCATGTTTCCCATCCATAGATGTTGATAGTATTTATTTGCATTTACACCACGGTTCTTGTAATATTAGTCTGTACTTACTGTTTTATACTCTAGCAATTAGGGGTCAAAACTTATAAGTATACAGAAATTGCTTTCTAAAAGTGACCAAAGACATCCTAATTATTTGATGAATAGCTGCTCTTCATCCTTATCTTCTATTTCCATCACATTAGATGCCATCAAGTAGAGTTGTAAAATAAGGTTTGAAAACATGAAGATGTTTCAATACGTGAGATCCCAAGGGGGAAGACAGATTTGACTGATTATAATGGAAGACATGTCTACATCAATAATTAAAAAAACAAAATGAAAAGGAAAACAAAAAACTTGGAAAGTATTTGCTTTATATTTGACCACCCTATTAATATCCTCAGATTAAAACCTTAGGCAACATGGGAAAAGATAAACACTGTAATAGGAAAGGGGGCAAATGTTGCAAAATACAGATCACAGAAGGGAAAATATAAATATTACCCGATAATGCTCAACTTCACTAATAAAGTCAGTGGCTAGTTTTAGGTCCCATTATTTTTCCTCTTTGAAATGTTGCAAAATTATAAACTTCTTTTGAATAGACTCTATAAAAAATTCTGATTAACCTGCTTGGAGTTCTTCATGTTCAGCCCAAAATGGTGGGTCTCGTCTGCACTGTATTTGCCTGAGGGAATCAGTCGGGCACAAGTTTTCCTTTTTCCCAGAACGTTATGGCCACGTGCATCCTAACACCAATCTTGAAAAGAGCATCAGCTTGCAAAGCGTGTTTATATCAAGTTATGCTTTTAATAAAGTGTATCTTCCATTTCTCCTCCAATAAAGAATAAAATCTGAGAATGACTGATAAAATCATGTCCGGTCTTGTTGAAAGAATGAGGGATGGGTTGTTTAAGAAGGCAAAAATAAAAAAGGAAATTTCATGTCCATCTAAACTGCTTTGTATCTATACTGTAGGTTTGTATCCTTGGTTCAAGGTTACAGATCTTCCCAATGATACATTAGCTGTCAAATATAAAGTCTTAGCTCATGTTGCCAAGAGCATTCTTACTGCCTTGAACATCATTCTTTTTCCCTCTACTATATTAAAAAATACGCTATGGGACATGGGTCTGGAAAAGTGTTCCTTTTTTTAGAGCTACTAATTTCAAATGGAACGGACATTGCAAAGATTTTACAAATATTCTCTGCGCTCACAAATTAGTCACCATTATCAAGTATAATGTGCCGGACACTTTACATACACAATTCATTTAATATTATGACAATGCTAGATAGAATAGGGTGTTTTTGTTTTCTTTTTGTTTTTATCTTTTAAAAATTTATTTACTTATTTGTTTGTTTGTTTACATTTTACAGAAGAGAACTAGAATCCATGCCTCAGTTAAAATAAATAACATACTTAAAGTTTAAGCTACTGAGAGGCCTCCTCTCAAGCGAACTCAAGTTTGTCTGGCTCCAGAGTCCATGTTTTTCTACCTAACCTCATTTTGTGATGCTTCTTTCCAATTCTGTAACTTTCATACTATGTTTGGGTTAAAATGAACACAAAGCTTATCATGTATCCTCAGTGGTAGTTGATTGGTGTTCTGTTTAAGGTGCCTCGGAATTCTGTAGATTGTGAGATTTTGTGATGGTTTCCACTGACCCTATAAAATGATTTACCTACTGCATCTGGAAACATCTAGAAGTTCTTATCAATCATGAAAAAGTTGAAGAACTCCCATTCTGAAAAGAAGAATAAAATAGAGCTTCTGTAGGACCTTGTAAAGCAGTGTGATTTTAGGCTAGTTATGGTCATAGCAAGATCGCTGTTATAAAATTTATTTTTATCTTCTGAGTTCTTGGGGGGTTTTTATAGCAAGCTTGAACAGAAGTCTTGTTAAGGAAGATTCCTGTCTGGCCATCCATGCAATTTATTTTGAACACTCTGTCTTGACTGTCCACTTGGGAGTTATCTTTAGTGTATGTATTCCAATATCATTTGATTTAATGACATTTGGACATGGTGGGCTGCCTAATCAGGATCAAGTAGAATACAAGAAAAAATTTCTTCCTTTTTCAGAGCTCACAATTATGGCAGGGAATATACCTCTCTCCAGGTTCAAGTTTTGGCTTTGCTACATGACAGCTAAGTGATCTTGGCAATTCAGTTGACTTCTCTGAGCCTCAGTCTCTTCTTACCTTGTGTAATAATAATAATAATACCCATAGCATTGAGTTGTAAAAGATATTCAGAATAATAAACATAAAAGACATTTTGTAAGCTTTAAAAGTATTTTACACAGGGGCACCTGAGCGGCCAGTTGGTTAAGCATCTAATTCTTTTGGCTCAGATCATGATCTCGTGGTTCTTGAATTCAAAACCCACATTCAGCTCTGCACTGACAGTGAGGAGCCTGCTTGGGATTCTCTGTCTTTCCCTATCTCTCTCTGCCCCTGACCCCTCTCTCAATAAATAAATAAACTTAAAAAAATAAAAGTATTGTACACAAAGATAAATAATTCAATTTAAAAATGGACAAGTGGGGGTGCCTGGTTGGCTCAGTCGGTTGAGTGTCTGGTTTTGGCTTATGTCATAATCTCGTGGTTCATGGGTTCGGGCCCCATGTCAGGCTCTGTGCTGACAAGCTAGCCCAGAGCCTGGAGCCTGTCTTCAGATTCTGTGTCTCCCTCTGTCTGTGACCCTCCCCTGCTCACTCTGTCTCTCTTTCTCAAAAATAAATTTAAAAACATTTTTAAAAAATGGGCAAGTGATATGAATAAGCATTTCTCTAATGAATACTAAAAATGGCCAATAACTACATGAAAGATGCTCAACATCATTAGTCATCAAACCCACAATGAGATGCCACTTTACACCTATCAAGATAGCTATAATAGATGCTCAGGGCTCGCTCCCAGCATGGATCCGCTGCCTTGGTAAGGTCTGTGAGCCCGAGCTTAGGCCCGGCCAGCCTAAGCCCGTAATAAAACCGCCCTTTGCTTTTGCATGCGTGGAAAAAAAAAAAAAAAAAGATAGCTATAATAAAAAAGTCAGATGAGAATAGGTCTTGTTGGGGATGTGGAGAAATAGGGATCCTCATACATTGCTGGTGGGAATGTAAAATAGTACATATTTTTGGTAAAACAGCTTAGCAGTTTCTTTAAAGTTTAACATAGTTACCACATGATTTAGCAATTTTTCTTCTGGTTATATACTCCAAAGAAATAAAAGCACATGTCCATACACACACACACACACACACACACACACACACACACACACGCACACTCACAAACTTATATATGAATGCTCATGGGCATTATTCATACTAGCCAAAAGGTGAAGACAGCTCAAATGTTTATCAGCAGATGAATAGATAAATAAAATGTGGAATATTCATAGAATAGAATATTACTTGGTAATAAAAAGAAATGAAGTACGTGTTATTACATGGACGAAATTTGAAAGCAGGCTAAGTGGAAGAAGCCAGTCACAATGAATCATATGCTGTATGGTTCAACTGGTATAGAATGCCCAGGGCGGACGAATCCATAGAGACAGGAAGTAGGTTGGTGTTTGCCTATGGTTGAGGGTGTTGGGGGAAAATGAGAAGTGATAGCTGATGGATATGGGGTTTCTCCGTAGGATGATGAAAATCTAAAATTGATTTGTGTGATCGTTGTACTACTTTGTGAATACACTAACAACTATTGTACATTTCAAATGGGCAAAATGTGTACTATGTATGTGAATTATAGCTAAATAAAGCTGTTATTATAAAAGTCTTGTACTGTATAAGTCATTGTTACCATTTATTCTATTTTTATATTTGTCCTTTATCACAGCCATAATATACTGATATTCTCAGCTTTTGGCTCTAAGCTAGAGACAAAGTACACTATACATTTCTTGTGAACTCTCATATCAAAAGTTTTTTTTTTAATTTTTAATGTTCATTAATTTTTTAGAGACAGAAAGAGATGAGCATGAGCAGGCAGGGGCAGAGGCAGAGGCAGACACAGAATCCAAAGCAGGCTCCAGGCTCTGAGCTGTCCGCACAGAGCCCGATGTGGGGCTCAAACTCACGAGCTGTGAGATCATGACCTGAGCTAAAGTCGGAAGCTCAACTGACTGAGCCACCCAGGCGCCCCTCAAAAGTTTTTCTTAGGTAAAGTAGTTCACAAAGGAATCTCACCAGCTTAGTTTTACTGTAAGAAGTCCTGGGAAAATCCTGTAAACATTGCTGTCTGTAATTTGACTATAGGATAGCATCTGGCTATGGAGCCTTAGGTCAGTTCCTCACCTGCTTAGTCCACACTTAGTATCATCCCATGGAGTCTGTTCCATCAGTACAAAACAGCGTCAAGGTAAACCCTTCCCAATTGTCAATTTCTCTAAAATAATCTGCCATGGTTCCTGGAGAACCAATCTGTTTTATGTCCAGGATTTTGCTCTTAGAATCTATTTTGCTTGCAGGCTTTTCATTTAAACAAAATGTTATCCTCCCAAAAAACAAAAAACAACTCTGGACTATAGCAATTTGTTCACCAGATTGTAATACATTTTTATTCATCTTCTCTTAGTACATTACATGGTTCGCAAGGATAAGAAGTTCTGTTTTATTTAATTTTGTATTCCGTGGGCTTGACACATAGTCAGGGCTCAGCAAATGGTTTACTGAATGATGAATCAATAAATGAATGCAGAAAACAAGGTGAGCAGAAATATGGACATTTACCTGATACGTGGGTCACAAAGACAACCACTCCGATTCGGGGGAATATTACTCAGGGCCTTGGAAGACTGAACATGGAGATTTTTGTTGTTCACAAGTTACCTTTTCAGACCATGGAAAGTAGACGTTTGTAGTCAATTTGAATTTCATAGGCTTTGACAAAGGCGGGATTGTGGGATCATCTCTTAGCGAGTGAGTGAGCCTAACTGGCCCCCATCAAGGGCATTTAAAGTTAGTTTGCAAATAGCTACTTAGCTTCTCATCCAAGAAAGAGAGGGGAAATAATTACTTGCTGTCTTCCAGAATTTGAAGATTCTAGAAGTCCTTCAGAAGCATCCCTTGAGAAATATCCATGACCCACATGGCCAAGAATAATATTAAAAAAAGAACTAATGGAGGGCAAATATAAAACTGGGATTGGGCTAGAATTGAGTAGATGAGGAGAAAACGACCTAGGCAGGCTGCTACGAGGCAGGGTGCTCCGGCCTCTGGAGAAGCCACCAGCACTTTGCATCACTGCTTTTACTTGGGTTTACCCAGCTCTGTACCCCGCCCCGGGGCCATTGTCCGCTGTACCACCTCCAATCCGCCACCACCAGGAAAGTCTGCAACTTGGTCCACAGAAGATCACTGAAAAGGGTTAAATCCTAAAGGCACACAAGTCTGGCAGTAAAAGGACAACTTGTAAAGCAGCAAGTGACCCCTGCCTCTCTCCTCATTTTTGCACCTCAGACGGCAGGATGATGTGTGAGGATTTCTTTCTCTTTAGTTTCCCTCCTCAAGAAAGAGCAAAGCTTTATCTTACATCCTGTATTACCTGGCTCGGGGTTTATAGATAAGGCCAGTGTCCGCTCTCTGCAGACCCTCCCAGGCTGATTCTTTCCTCGCTGTACATCCTCACTGATGGTGGGGGAAACCGGATTGTTTACTCTCACATATCTTAGTCAGATCGCACCTACTGTCCTAGTAACTTATTTACCCGTTGGCACAATGAGGAATTTGAGTTTCTCCAACATGGATTCTGGTTTATTCCGTTATAAATGCCTAAATTTTATTAGGATGTATGCTAGGCAGCCTAGTTCTTTGATCATTTCTTTCTTATTCAGAGCTGCTTCTCACTGAGCAGGGAAGCCCAAGCCACAGACTGGAAATTAGGACGTGTTTGGATGGAAGAGATGCCGAGCGCAACCGTCCGTCTGCCTCATCCTCTGATGTAAGAGAAGTTACCTCAGTTCCATTAGCTGAAGTGTCCATTAGCTAATCGAGAATTTAAGCTGAGTATTCCAAAGAGTGGAGACACAGGCACGGCTGGGGCAGGACCGGATCTTATGTATCCATCACTCAACAAGTGTCTGCTATCTTCCTAAGCACTGGGAATACCAATTAAGAGTGAGATGAATTTTTTGCCCTTGAGTCATCCGTAATGTATTGGGGAAGACAGACGAAAATCAATGAGTGCCAGGTGCCGTGAAAGAGGCAAGCTGTGAGCACTGACGGGGGCAGGGGTGGTCTGGAAGCACCTCAGGCTCCAGATCCGGGAGACTGAAAGGGGGGACAATGCAAATTCAAAAAGCCCCCACCACCATTTGGTGGTTAAGATGCAAATCAAACATCTTTAACTCAAGCTTTAGCATTTGGAGATATTGCAGACTTGATGTCCTTGAGGCTCAGAGGTGAAGCCTTCCCAGCTGATTCAAAGGAAGCCAACTTGAACCCCATGAAGCCTTTTGATGTGGGGAGCAATCACTGTTTGTTTTCTCTGTGATCGTAAAGAATTTAAGCAAAGCCTTTTTCAGAACAATAACAATAGCTATTCTTTTAAATACTCCCTTCCTTTCCTATTCTGTTAGGTCCTTGGCATATGATTTTTATAGAAACCGTGTAAAATAGTATTTGTTTACCTATTTGGCAGAAAAGAAAATAGAGATATAGAGACGTTAACTTAATAAATTAGTCGCTCAGATAGTAAGTTTTGGAGCAAGGGTTTTAGTCCATGATGCACTGCCTCTAGAAATCCCCGTGTTTAGTTATATCAAATCTGCAATTTATAATCTTAATCTAATTTATCAGTGCCTGCAAATACTTCCTGAACGATGTCTCTAAAAGGCTTTAAAATGCTTATTTTTAAGTTTTTAAGAAGAAGACTCATTAAACAATTCTAAAGAGAGGAAGCAAACAAGAAAGTCCTAGCTGGAGGGACAGCAGGCTATAGGAGCAGCATTCGGCTCTCCTGATTCTTGTTACAAAATACTTTACCTCCTTGAACTGCCGTTGCTTTATCTGGAAATGAAAAGAAGTGAATTAAATGATCTTTTACCTCTCTGCTAACTCTAAGATTCTCTCTCTCTCTCTTTTTTTTTTTTTTGGGCAAGGACATGTGACATTTCTGCCACTGATGTGAACCAAGGGAGGTCTTGTTAATGTCAGAGTGATTGTCAAAACTGGACACAGTCTTAGCTGTGACAGTCAGGGGGAGAAATTCTTTTGGAGACCACACTACAAATATTGTTTGGAATTTGAGTCATAGCCATCCATTTTCTCTGCAGGATGCATAGAGGTTAGTACACATTTCTTGGTTTCTGATGTTTTGCCGTAAGGTTCTGATTTAAAAGTTCATTTCCTTACACACCAGGAGCAGTGTTTGTAGGTCAGGCTCCCATACTGTGAAATACTTGAACTCTCTAGGAAATATCCTGGGCCTGTGATTTAACTTTTGGCTGACTAGGTTTTGAATGGGAACATTGGAAAACAGGAAACAGGGAGAGAGGACCTCCAACCCCTGGTACAGGGACCTCATTTTATAATTGGCCTGGATGGCATAATTAATAATCTTCATGGCTTTTTGGCAGTCATCTTACTTCTTGATGACGACATCCTTTCACTGCTTCTGCACAAAGATAAATCCGGAGTGGATCTGCTTTCTCTGTTCCTACGCTCAGGAGAGTGAACACTCTGGATGAAAAGCCATATTACCTGCAGATTAGGGACACTGCAGACAGTTGGTCTCTAGTTTCAGCTGGGTCCTCAGAAATTCTTGTCAGTGCTTCTACTTGTTCAGAGTGTCCAGGTCCCTAAAAGATTCCTCACACTCACCAAAGTCTTTCTGACCCCCTTTAGCGCCCTCTTCTTCTGTCTCAGCAGATGACCCTGCTGTCCACACACTGTGGACATTTGGGTCTCGGGGAAGCCTATCATCAGTCAGCAGCTGAGTACCTAATGCTTCCTTCCGTTCACACGCACCACACAGGTTCCCAAGATTTGTCTTCTGGTCTCAGAGAATGGCTCTCTCCTTTCTCAAGTCCAGGTCCTCTAGGACACTACCTATGTCACTGCCCCCAAGTCACTCGGAACTCTACGGCATCTCATTTCTAAGTCATCGTCCTACTCTTCTGCCTCTCCAGCCTGGCCCTCCCCAACGCTCCTAGAAAAATAAACTGGTCATTCCCTCTTCAGCCACCATCAAGGCTCTCTCTTCTTTGAGAATTCAAATGTTCAAGGGAGTGGGCTCCACTCCTAACTTTGCTTTCTTGCCTCTTACAGGTGTCTGGTTTTTGTCCCCACCATTCCTTACCTTCTCTCACTATGTCACCAAAAGTCCCTCATGGCCAAGATGCAACTGACTTTTTTTGGTCCCACTTTTTTTGGGCTGTGTGTGGCACTTGGCTAAGCTGCCTACTCCCTCTCTTCAGAAGCATTCTAAATGGTTGGTTTCTCCAACACCTTATCCTTGTGGTTTCTCCATTCCAGCCTGGTTGTGCTTCCTTCCATCTTCATCACTTAAAGGTCACTGAAGGTAGCATTGCATGGTACAATAGTGAGAGTTTCTGAATTAGAGTGTCTCTTACTATTTGTGCTTCCATAGATTTTTAACCCCTCTCTGTCCCAGTTCCCTCATCTTTTACAATAAAATTAACATTATTTCGCATCGTTATGAGGATTGAATCAGATAAATGCCTGTAAAGTACTTTGTATAGATTTTTTCATTTCAAAAAGAAAATTCAGGTGCTATGAGCTAACTTAATCATATTGAGAAACATTTCAAATAAAATATTAAGCTTTCCAATCTGCAATAGCAGCTCATCAAGATTCCATCATGCTTTAGGATTTTCCAACTGTAAATGTCCTAAGAGCTATTTGGACAATGAAAGGTGCTTTTCTGAATTTGTCGTGATAGAACCAACTCAAATTTTCAGTTATAAGGAAACACTTAGCAGGATTTCAGAGCATCTATGACTGTTATAAAAATAACTGTATATCTAGTTTGGGTGATTATCTGAGGCTTTTTTTTTTTAAATAAAGCTCTTATTACTAAAAAGAAGATTCAAAAACCACAAAAATCTCCAAAGCATTTTTGGAATCACAAACAAATTTTGTTTAAACTGTTTTAATAATTAAAGCAAGCCATTATTAAATTTTTGAAAAAACAGGTAAATTCAACCTTTCTTTCCAATAAATCAATATAATTACCAGAGATTTATTGGCTCTTACATACAAATATGGTTGATTTCAAACCTATGTGTGGAGCCCATAATAAAGTAGCACCACTAAAATGCTCCTAAAACTTGAGATACATGAGTAACAGAAAAATCTGATAGTTTTGACCTAATATTTCTTCTTTTTTTATATTTGACTATATCAATATTCCAGATATCTGAAATATTCAGACTTATTTTCTGTAAATATCAGCTTAACTATCTTTGGTCAAAGTTTACAGATTCTCCTGAAGGTGCAGTAACCATTTAGAATGCTAAGATATTGTTTAGTGAATTTTTTTTTATTCCTTAAATAACAAGTATTTGGTTCTCTGGATTCTTTGATCTTGGAACATCAGATCATTTGGATGAGGCCAAGCATTCCATATTTTAGATGCTATGCACATTTTGGCCTTACTAGGATGACCAATTATCTTGATTTGCTCAGGGCAGTCCTGGATTTAGCCCCGAAAATCCCTTGTCCTGAGAAATTCCTTAATCCCAGCAAAACCAGACCAGGGGGTCACCCTAGGCTCAGCCAAACCCTCCACGTCGTCTGAGCAAAATTTTCTCCTTGTTTCAAATAACAACAACAATGATGACAAAAACAACCATCACCAGAAGACAAAACAAAACCAAAAAAACCCCTGTACTTTTGACTCGCTGTCGGTAATGAGAAACTATAGACATCGATCGCATGGTGCAAACAGCTCAGCCGGGTTTATTTATGTGCTTTATTTCATGTTGCTTTTTCTTACAACCTGAAGCTCCATGTTATAAGTAAACATTCTCAGATCAAAGTGAATCAAGTTGGGTCTACCGTTTTTGAGCATCAGATGTCTGAGCAGATTCTATGTCTGTATAAACAGCACTTTCATCTTTTTCATCCACTCAGCACTTAGAAATTGGACTTCCGATTAAAGACTTGTAAGCATCCTTGCATCTGGTGATATAAGGCCACAGTCCTATGAAAATAGGTACAACTCTTGACTTTTTGTGGGAAGACTATTCACACTTTAGTTGATTTCACTTACAGCTTATTGATCACTGAAGGGTGCATCTTTTACTCCCCCTGGAGCAGACCAAAAACTGCCTCGGCTTCTAGGACATCCCAACAGAGGAGACACAGTGAAAGCTGGCAGCAAGTGGCAGGGCTGTTTAGTGACTTCCTCCAACCATCTCTGCCTCGCAGTGCGATTTAAGGTAGATGAATGGTTCCCTCTGGGCTCCGGGCCAGCTAACCGGCCGCGGGAAAATCATTCTCAGCCCCACACTTGATGCACATACACCCTGGAACTCTCCTGCCTGCCCTGCAGCCCCCCAGATGGAATCCTTCTACTCAAGGAAGCAGCAGGTCTTTCATTGCCGTCTCTGGGCTACAAGAATCAAAGAGCAAAATGGATGTTTTCCTCTGAGAACTGGCACTGAACAGAAGGAAGGAAACGACTTCTCCAATTCAAGCATGTTTTAATCTCTGGAGAAGTGGGGACTGGGGAGGGGCAGAATTGGCTGAGGAATCAGTGGGAAAGTCATAAATTTTGTCTCTTATCCCGGTAACTAAGATTCTTCCTTTACAGTGCCTCCCACTCCTTTTTCTTTTTTCAAAGAGTTTGGATAATGAACAATCACTTTCTAAATTCTCAAGTTCAAAAATCTCTCAGTGGTGGAAAAACAGGGAGGTTTTGAATAAATCTCCAAAGGCTGGATGAATCCTTTATAAGCATGCTTGGAAATTTCAAGATTCACAAACACCTCATGAATATACTGCCTTAATCTAATCTATAAAATAAGGCACCAAAGCAGGTCAACAATTCTTTACTTCTTATCTTTAGTACTTTAAATATTTTAAAAGGTCAACTTATATTCTTTTTTTCTCTTAAAGAGCATTGTTCAAAGATAGAGTGACCAGCAAATACTGTTGCGGTCCATTTTTAAAAACAATGGCCCAATTTGATCTGAACCTAATCATGAGGATGCAGTTGGACAAATCTAGATGGACCAACTGTCATGGACTTAACAAAATGTCAATGTCCTGAAAAACTAAAAAAAAAAAAGCGGTGGTGATAGGCTGTTCTGGAATAAAGGAGATTTAAGAGATATGACAAACAAATAAAATGTAGCCTTTTGCACCTTGATTTTTTATTGTGGTAGTGATATGGTGATTATGAAGAATTCCTTCACTCTTAAGAATCACACACTAAAGTATTTAGAAGCAAAATGTCTTGGTATCTCCAACTTATTTTTTTTAAATCGGTAAAGACAAAGACAAAGAAGGAGAGAGAGAGAAAAGGAGAGTGAGAAGACGAATGTTAAACAAGCAAAGAAACTCTAGCCTAAATATTGATTTGGAGCTCACATTGGAAAAAAAAATTGCTCATTGTTCAAGGCCCGGCATGTCCATAAGGTCACCATTTGGTTGCCGAGCCTCTTCTATCCCTGTGTGTTCCAAAGATCTGCCTTTAGTCTGGCTTCCATTCAAGTTCCATTCAAGCTAGCAGGAAGAGCTTTACTCTGAAAAGGTGTGTCAGAGCAAAAGAATTTCTTACAGATGTCCCTTATGAAAAGATTCCAAATTCGTTTCTCTCAATTAATTTTTCAATTTCTACACCCATCTCATTATATTTTTAATTTAATTTGCAAATAAAATGGCATTTGCATTTTCTTGAGTAACCTTGTCCCTTCAATTACCTCTCATTTCCATTTCTAGAATCTCAATTGTGTTATGATATGACGTGCCACAATAATTGCATTGTAAAAAGTCATGAACCATGATAATAGGGAGGCTATTCATGAAGATATTCCTTCACTGTCTATTCATGCTAAGGGCTTGATTCATAAATTTGAAAGAAAAATTCCATGATTATGTGAGCTAGTGGAGAATCTTTGTTTTAATAGGTCAAATAGCCCAAGGTACGGGGCACGTTCATATGTGGGAGTTTTTCAACATGGTTGTTAAAGCAAGCCTTTGGGGCTTCTTACTTTAAAAAGATATCAAAAGAAGTTTGATAAAAATTCACTTAAAAAAAATAAAAGACCCTCAGTCATGAATCTGACCATTCTATTCTTTTTTTGACTCATCATTTTTGAGCACCTGACAGTTAGTACATGGGTCTATAAAGACTGATTTGCAGCAGCTCATTGGCAAGGTGGACAATTTCAAAGTTTTGCCCCAATTCTTTAATACTTTTGAAAGACTCACCTCTTTATGACTGAGTCTTTCACCAGTTGTGAAAGACTTGAAGTACCAGTACTTGAAGTACCAATATTCTTTTCTCAAAATCCATTCTGTAATTCAATTAACTGCAGTCGGAACTTTAGCATTGCTACACTGTGCACTGTGTTGCACAACCTAGGGGAGAGATGGAGGAGGACAATGTGCTCTGTTGGCTTCTGAGGAGAACGTGACCAGCAGGGAATGGAAGATCCATGTACACGCTATTCTTACCGTAGCTGTAGTATGGTATGTTGCATATGTGAATTATAAAAAAGTGTTGTCCTGGCTTTCTTTCATTACTCCAGCATATTTAAAGGCTTCTTCCTCATGAGTCAAATGCTTTCCACCCTTCACCAAGAGTAGTGCACATTATATTGTGGTTAGTTGGGATACCAGCGTAGAGTGTGAGTTTCTTGACCTAATTTCATGACATTTAATTTAATACTTAATACCTATCAAACTTTGCAGTATATAGTACAGCCTTGAAAATTGTTGCATAAAAAGAATGGATGGATGGGTAAATGATCTTCAGGGTTTGGAGGCTTTTGATTTCAATATGTTTCTGATATTGCTTTGGGAACCCAGGCATAAATTCACTATGGTAAGGACAATGAAAAAAATTCAATTGTTTCATCTATATATTTTTTACCACTACTTTTCTTCACTTGTAACAAATTGAATACTACAAAAGGCTTCAGCTCTACTACCATGGTTTTAGAAATTAGCTTATATACCTCGACTCTGTGCTTGTTCGATTTCTGGTCCAGTTTTATAATTCTCTCACAATTCCCTATAGGACAAGCCCTATCCTAGATCAACAATTCAATTCTGGGACCACAGAGTTCTTCACTCACCTCTAGACATTTGCAGCTTTAGGAAGTAGAAATAAGGCCTAGATTTGATGGACATACTGTCAGTGCTATAAAGGAAACATTGAAATGTTTTTCAAACATAAAGAGCTTTAGGTCCATCTGATTCTTTGGACAGGAGAGGGAAGGAAGGATTAAATCACTTTCAAACTACCTGAGTTAAAAGTAATGTTGTTAAAGAGCGTAATGTGTAATATAGAGATAGCTTCAATTAAGTATCAAGAAGTCAACACTATAAAATAACTTATAAATCCTAGTACTCAAAACACTGAATGAGAGGTAAAGAGAGCAAGAAAAATACATGTTTGCCTACTTGAGAAGACAGTAAGGAAATGGAAATGAATATATAAATGCTGCAGGTGACTTCTGCCTCCCCTTGGCCCTAGACATTCAGATGGTTTGAGTGGCAATTAAATGGAAGGTGCTTTACACACGTAATCTGTAATTCTCCCAGAACTGCCATGAGGCTCTATTTCCCCTACCTTACAGGTAAACAGAGTCTCAGAAAGGTTAAATGACTGGCTTTAGGGAGACACATCTCGAAGTGAAACTCAGATCTAACTCAGATCTATCACTCTTTCCATGAACTCCATAAAACATCTACATGAACTAAAGAAATTCTTTAATGAAATAAATGTCTGACATTGATCTAAGTATGGCATTTAGTGGTATACCAAGCTTGACGGGTGGTAGTGTAGCTTCCACATTGAACCAGGTCTGTCTTCAGCATTTCCAGCTCCAGGATGGTCTTCAGTGTGAGAATGGGCCACTATGCTTTCCACCTTTCCTCAACAAGTCTGCTTAGTGAAAATCACAAAATCAGATCTATGCCCCTGAGGGAACTTAAGTTTTGTTTGCTTGCTTTCTTTTTTTTAAATCTCAGTGCCACTGGAAGCTTTAGCTTTCCTCTAATTGTTAGTAAATGTTTTAACCATGTGACAAGAATCTCTGATGTAAGTTAGTAAGAGACATATATTATTTTGGAGATCCTTCCTACTGCACATGAAATTCTCCAGGCTATATCTTTTGTGAGGTTAGATGCAGAGTCGTTCGTGTGTTGATTCTTTTCTGTATAATTATTCACCGGAGATGTATTTATTACCTTCTGTATGTCAAACATTATGCCAGCTACAGGATAGGCTACATTATTTGCAGGTCTTGGTTCAAAATAAAAAATTGTCCAAAAATTAAGAGTTTTAAGATAACAACAGCAGAACATGAAGTCAGGCGTAAAGCCTTCTCAGCCTTCCATACAATTGCATAGATTGTACCTCTCTAAAGCTGACCCTGGCTAGGTGCTCAGGATATAGAGGTGAGTAGACTGTTCTTGACCTCGTGGAACTCACGGTCTACTAGGAGAGACAGATTAGAAACAATCACATCAAATATTTTGGTTATTTGGTAATAATAAAAACAGTATGAATAAACATTTTATATTAAGTACTCCAAAGGGGGGGGAAGATTCAATGAGATAGTTTATCAAAGATAGTTTATCAGTGGGACTTGGGCCTGGGTTCTGGGAAAGCTTTACAGAAGTAATGTTTCAAAGATGAAGAGAAAAAAACTAGGGATGAGGTGATGGAGGAGTCCCTCAGGCAGAAAAAAGTATTTGGTCAGTACTTGCTCAGGCACTAGGGGGAGGGACTTGACTCATCCTAGAGTTGGATGAAGGGCTCTGTACATGGGGGTCAAGGGAAATGGTGGTAGGAGTTAAGACCATAGAGGTAGATAGTTTTCAGATGCTGGGCAGTACCTGGCCTCTCAGGCCTGGGTAAGGTTTGGTCTTTATCTTAGGGACAATGGAGATCCACCAAAGGGTTGTAACCAAGGGGCAGGCAGTAGTGGGTCTGAGTAACAGAAAGACTGGAGAGAGGACAACCAGTTAGGCTGTGGTGGCAGGTGGGGCCAGAGCAGGTGGTGGTTCAGCCTGGGATCATGGCTGAGGTGGTGGGGAGACGTGGCCGGCCTTTAGAGGTAAGGGTTTGGGACAAGCATGTGCAGAAGGGAGGGTGTTCTGGCTGAACTTGCATGAGCATGATACTGGCAGACGTTTAAAATTAGGGGCCCAAATGACATTTTGCTTGGCCTTGCTCCTCCTAGAAACTGTTCAGAAAAATGGGATAAATACATATTTGGAGCATGAGAAAGGATGAAGAACTTCCCTCTTCTACTAACCCATCAGTCTCTGGGGGAGAGAAAAATTGGTGACTTTGTTTAGTCTCTTGAGTAGGGAGAGCAGTGGGTGGTCGAAGTTAGAGGTTTGAAGCCTCCCCTGGGTCTCCAGAAGTGGGTTTGTTCAGTAGGGTGGGACTAGTCCAGACGGGGGGCGAATGGCTAGAAGAGCTGAAGCACAGAATTTTTGCGGTATTCTCCCTTACAGCACGACAGCAGTGCCTTTGCAACTGTCAGCTCTCCTTGAAAACGGGGGTCCGGCCATGTCTGGAAGTTTGTAGAGATATAAAGGCAGGTCTTTCTTGCAACAGTTCTTTAATTAAAACTGGCTGCCAAAACCCGGTACAGAGCAAAACAAGCCATTTCTTTGGTATAATTAATTTTTAAAAAATCATAGTGGAGCCCTCTCAGTCTTTTGGACTGAAGAGCAAGAGGGTAAGAACCAATACTGGACATAATCAGAGCAGGGATCCTCTTTTGAGCCCCTTTGCTTTCCTCCCGACTTACTTCTGGGATTCCTATTTCTTTTCAAGTGCTCCTTTCCCAGGACTGAATTCTCACCTGTTCGAGGAATCATCCTACAACGTATTCTCCCCAGCGTCGTTTTTACAAGCCCGTGCTTGTTATGGTAGGGATAAATGTATTTGGAATTGTGGCATTTCAAGCTCTCTGCCAATGCACAGTGCCTTCAGCAGTTTGTCAAATCCTTGCAAAGCTGGTCGTACTGCAGGTCACTGGAATCAGGTACTCGTCCTGTGCCAATCTAAGCAGAGACTATAATTACTTAGTAAATCCTATTAAATTGAAGCCCGCCAGTATTCATGTAGTAGTAATATTGGTAGTTTGACAAACTACATCCATCATGAAATCCTATTTGAGTTTCACAATCTTTTTCCCCACTGACCTATTGGAATGGCTAACAGGCTCCAGTAACAAGCCCATGAGTGACAGGTCAGTGTTATGCACTATTTCCTTTCCTTTGGCCTCGCTTGCAGAGAAATGAGCAGAAGTTAGATACCAAGGTGAAAAATAAGAGAGGATGGAGCAAATATAGCCTTGTTGATCTTTGAAAAATTGATGCCTGATAACCCTGGAAGACCAAGAAACTCAGACCTGCACGAATATTTTCTTTTCTTTCACGTATACATCATTCAGTCATCTTAATCAGAGTTGATGCTTTGGGATTTATTAAAAGACACAAGAATTCCTGTTGTTGTGTTCTTTGTGATGCTGAGGGAAGTGACTATAAATTTTATAAACTGATTTCCCCTCTGTGAGACACTATCTTGGCTAATTTTACTCCACTGTTCCTAATATCATCAGCCTACAAATATCAGTGGATCTAACCACGTAAGGGTGCATATCTCATTTGCATATATTTCTAATATTCATACAACTTCCCACAAGCAAAAGGAAAGTGATGCCCACTGACTGGTTTTCTGCGGGCCATCATCAAGGCTGGGATTATGAATAATGAAGGCTCGGGCTGCAGTTCCCACAGAGACCGGTAGATGGCAGTGTGCAACACGGATTCCCGAGCTGCTGACCTCGATCACAGGGCAGATGACTGGGAAGAGATTGAATCTCTGGACAGGAATGTTGTTTTTTTCCAGCCCAGTGAGAGGAAGAGGTTGTCCTCCTAGGAAATGATTTCTTTGCATAAACTTGGTTTTGCTGAATCAGTAAACTGCAGTTATTTTCACTGCCTTGACCCCCAAGAATGTAAAGCTTCTTTAAGTCTGTAAAAATTCTGAACTTCAAATCTCTTCTTCAATGCATGGTGTAATCTTTTAGTTATATGATGTGCTGACCTTCCCACGCTTCATCTTTTATTAATCCCTAAAACAAGTTCACTCTGGGCAAGCCATAGATAAGCCCTCTGGACATTTCATAAGTACGTGCTGAGTATACCAGGACTTTGTGGTTTGACTTTTCAGCATCATGAGGAGACTAATTTGAGCATTCAATGTCTACCCTGAACACATTTAATTAGGTGACTGTGTTTTCTTTGGTTATTTTAAAGAATTTATATATTTTTGCATATTTCCCCCCAATGTGAGGCTCATTTTTCAATAGTGCTAAAAGGTACTTAAGGTAAGTTAAATTTTTGATTACAGACAAGACAGGCATCTAGTTTTGTGGAAGATTTAAAAACTGTGATTGCTTCATTAATAAGCAAAGAAACCAGTTCTCATACGCTGTTCATTATTAAACACTAGCAAAGGAGACCTTAGTTGACATCAGTAACAGATATTTTTTAAAAGGGCACTTCCCTAGAATAGGAGCTCCTAGAGGAAAGGAGAAATGGTATATGTAAATCACGTACAGCACTTCATTACACTGAGATTTAATAATTTAAGTAGACATGCACCCATGCTCGTGCTTTCCTAACCTTTCCTTCTGTCTGGATTTGTGTCCCGGGATTGGGGACTTTGCTCCAACCTCTGCTTTGCAGCGTGGGTGGCCTGCCTGGCCTTTCCCACCTGGACAAATACGCTACATCATATTTATTTTTCCAGATTTTGTTGTCCATTTAGATTTCAGACCTCCATGGTCTCCTGGAACACCTAGCTTTGGCTTTTCCTGGCTTGACCTCCTCTGCGCCCCCCTCCCCCGCAGCTGGAATGCTAGGTATTCTCAGAGTTGCCCGGGGGCACCCAAGGTTTTTGGATTACAGAATCCTGTTGCTGATTGCAGGGGTCTCTTTCCTCAGGGGCTTTGAAATAATCTCTTTCGGGGATTGCTTTACTCCTTCCTCTAAATGCTGGTGTTTCTCAGAGTTCTGCCCTGGGCCCTCCTTCCCCACACCGTTTGGCTGTCAAGGGCAATCCCAATCACTTTGCTGTCACCCAGTCATCATTGACACGTACCACATGCATACGAATCCCTTCCACACCCATGTCTGTAGCCCAGATCCTTCTCCTGAGCTTCAGAACTGCAGAGACACGTAGATGGCTTGCTGGCACCGACAGTAGGGGGATGGGGGAGACTAGTTAGTACATTATTTGGGGTAAGACTACGTGAATCAGTCCATAAATTCATTACGAACTATCAGTCCACAATACTTGCAGACACTGTCCTGTGAAGAGTCATAAATAAATGGAATTCTTTAAGGGTGGGAGGAGGCCTTGGTTAGAAAAGTAAAGCTACACAAATTACTTCCGCTTCATTCACATCGGGTGCATGAGCTGGCATCGCTTTCAAAGGCCTTCGATTTTTTTATGTTTATTTTTGAGAGAGACACACAGAGCACAAGCTGGGAAGGGGCAGAGAGAGGGAGAGGGAGACACAGAATCTGAAGCAGGCTGCAGGCTCTGAGCTGTCAGCACAGAGCCCAACTCGGGGCTCGAACTCAAGCCATGAGATCTTGACCTGAGCCCAAGTTGGACACCCAGCGGACCGAGCCACCTAGGCGCCTCCAAAGGTCTTTGATTTTAAGAACTCAGCATTAAATGGTATGAGGGTTTTGAAAAGAGGATGTCCAAAAACAGACCAAAATAAGTTGTCCTTTGTCAGCTATATGGAAATGTGGTTGAAAAGATATATGTGTGTCTACACACCACGGAGTGCCTTGTTCACTTCTCGACATTATTTACCTTTTCGCATATTTGTCTTACCTCCTTAATTATGTTGTAACATATACACTGTGAGCTGAGTCAGCCCATGTTTTGGATCCTGTTCGTATTTAACAGAGTATCTTATGCTAGTAGATACTCTATCGACCTTTGTGTGCAAGGCTTTAGGTGTTGCTGGCTCTTCAGAAGCAGGACTGGCGGCTTGCTTAGTTTCTCTGGATTTACCTCATGACGGTGGGCAGAATCCTGCGAAGACAGAGTGCTGTGTTTAAATGATAGTCAGTTGAATGATTTGACTGCATAATTCATTCTATGTTGCGTTCACAGGACTGTGCTGACTTTGCTGATTAGTCATTGCCATTTCTTGTTTTGCAATGATGCCATGCCAAGGAACTCACTAATAGAATTGTAGAAAACAAACAAAAAGCTAATGCCCAGGCATTCAAGTAATAATAAGGGCATTTAGAAATATAGAAGACCCCATGAGTCACATCTCTCTCTTCTGTTAGGTGATAAACTATCAATAAAATGCAAAATGTGGCAGAAAATGTAGATAGGATCCCGAATTTTCAATCCCTAGATCAGTTATGATGAGTTACTGTGACTATCAAGACAGCACACATTTGTAGTCCCAGGCGCTAAAAGAATTAGGTTAGTGGCTATTTTAATCAGACTTCAATTGTATTGGATTATCTGCATAAAATAGAAAAATCACAAAATGCTGATTTGAACAGGATTGATGTCATTTCTGTCTTCTATGAAAGATGACTAGTGTTAGGCAACCCGAGAGCCTTAGTAACACACTGAGGGGACATGACTTGATAGAGTTGTTTTTTAAATTTTTTTAATGTTTTTTATTTATTTTTGAGAGACAGAGACAGCGTGAGCAGGGGAGGGTCAGAGAGAGGGAGGTACAGAATCTGAAGCAGGCTCCAGGCTCTGAGCTAGCTGTCAGCACAGAGCCTGATGTGGGGCACGAACCCACAAACCGTGAGATCATGACCTGAACCGAAGTCAGACGCTTAACCGACAGAGCCACTCAGGTGCCCCTTGATAGAGTTTTAAATTCATCATCTGAGAGCTTAACATGATGACAGCACATGCCTTCCATAGAGTTCAGTGGATATGATTTAGTAAATGTGAGGGACCCACAGACGAGTCAAGTGACCACATGAATAAACGCAGAACTCCCTCTGTGGTAACGCCTGGAGGAAGGATGCAGGAGGGCACTACTGGAGGATAAAACAGGGGCTTCCGACCTAGTCTAGAGAACACTCCCCTCTAGAACTGGCACCCCAGCTGTGTCTGAATGATGAGTGAATAGGTGTTGGCAGAGTGGCTTGATGGGGCTGGTTCCAGTTGGAAGGAACCAGGCGTTCTGAACTGTGGAGGAGCACAGGGAAGGAATGAAAGAAGGCTATATGTCTACCTTTGAGAGGATGAGGCTGGAGAGGGGCAGAGGCCAGGAAGCCATGGTGGGTGGGGGCTTGGGTGTGTATCTGAAGCACGATCAACGGCCCCCATAGAAGACGAACGGGTGGAGGAGGGCGTTCCCACACCTGTATCTCTGCGTTGTTTCCTGGGCCAGACCCGTAATCTCTGACCTCTGTGAGGCTGATGAGCTAATGCAGGACTGCAGGCAGCTGGCCTTGATGTACCTCTACTCCCAGGGTAGAGGGTGAAACACAACTTGTTTTGAGAAATCTGCAGGCTCCATTTCATAATACATTGAATGTCAGCTAATTAGGTGGAAAGGAAATTTATTTTGACTCAGACTTCCTCACCTACACAAAAATATTTTGACAGTCTGAATCTGGAGGAGAAAACATATGGATAATCTGAAAACAGAGTTGGCTCTGGAAACCACAATGGATCAACAGTTCAAGGGGCAGGGTCACATGTGTGTGCCTGCTCCTGCACACTCACCGCTCACTCACATTCACATGGTCTCCCTCTAGCCTTTGCTCAGCATGTGGGACAGACAAGCTGAAAGGAGGGTGGGCCCATTTGGGGTGACTAGACACCCTTTTTCTGAGGGTGGGTGGCCTAAGGCCATTGACACCTAGAGACCCAAATTAGTGCTTGTTGATTTCACAGGCAATTTGCTGCAGATAAAGACCTCTGTTGCCAAAAAACACCTCATGAACACAACGCATGAACATTCATTTTTTCCTCCCAATTTTGGACAAATAAATAAATAAATAAAATAAAAACATTTCAAAGGTACAAAAAGTAAGAGGTCCATTAATAGGTTCAGAGTAGGGATTACATATCAAATATATTAACTATGGAGTCTAACGTTCCCTGGTTTTTTTTGTAGTCTGTTCTTGAAAATTCGTGCAGAAGTGGGACAGTCCACATACAGGTCTCCCCCTGCTTTAGGAAGGTTCATGTTACACCACTTCACTTTTGTAGAAGACCTACCTTGGTACCTGTGTTTGCTAACTGAAAAAATCCGAAGAGAATTTGCACTTCGACCAAAAAGAAAAAAAAAGAAAAGAAAAAGTGAAAGGGAAGATAGCTCCAACATTTGTTTGGCGGGAATCATTATAGAGGCGGCACACTCTGGAGCAGCAGAGTGGCGCCACCAAGCGCCTTACCCCGGAATTACACTCAGCATCTCCGCGTCCGGCTGCCAGAGCTTTGAAACCGTCTGGTAGCATCTATGCTTTTTCTTGATATATTTTCTGCATCCATGAGCAACATGTATCCTAAGGTATCAGAAATGCCTAACAGGTCATTTTTGAGTCTGGGGACATTCAAAAAATTTCAGTCTAAATTAATGAGAATTGTTTCTTCTCTTTACACCATTTCCACTTAGGGAAGTTTTCATAGAAACTTTCTACTTTTGGATCGTGAGGGGAACCTGTATTCTAAGCGCCACAGATATTTCTTTATAGGGGTTCTGTAATAGAGGCCCCTTTTGAAGAGGAGAGCGTGGGAACTCTATTAGCAAATTTTGGTGACATTACTAATTCAAAGATGTGACCTCCATCTTCTTCCATTTAGACAGATGGGTCCCCGTTAATGTGACCAGGCAGCCAAAAGCAAAAGAGGAAGAGGTTTGGCGAGAAGAGGAGGTTGCAAACCAGCGAAAGCCCCGCACCATCGGACGGACGCTGACTGTGAACAGCCGACCCACTGTCGCTGCTGCCTTTTGAAAAACACAAACCGTGTTTGGAACAAATACATCTCCTTGCAGGGATCTTTAACTCCAGATAGGGCTGACTGTGCCCAGCTAGCTCCCCCATCGGTGGCTACATTGCATCCAGTAGCATGTGTGAAAGTCGATTTCTTTTTTAATCAGGGAACTATGGAAACAAGCTTATTTTGTGATTTAATCTTAACTCATGGAAGCACTAATGATAACTAAAAATGACTCTAAAACTTAAAAAAATTATGCACATTTTTGATATGTTGTCAGGAGAGTACTAAGATATTACACACAAGGGGCTTCAAGTATTTCAGCACTTGAACATGAAAAATGACATTTCTTGCTAAATTCAGCATTACAGTCATAATGAGGAATCTGGGAATTAAAGTATTTCTGGGGAAGAAATATTTCTCCCAGCAGATAAAGGCTTAGCAAGAGCAATGGCTGAAAAATACACTCACTGAGCAGTGATGCTTTTCGTGATACATGTTCTGTTGAGGGCCAGGTAGATGTTAGTGATAGAGAAAAACCTGATTTGGCATCATTACCGCCGTTAAGTAGTTTAAGTAGAAAAAAACCGAAAAGAACCTTTCTATGATTGGGGAAGAAAGAAGAAACAACCCTTCATATTTAGCCACATTGTGTGAATGAGTCCGGAGACTCCAGAAGCCGCAGGAAATAGATGGTTGGGTTCATCATTGAGGTTTTCGGTTGCCAAGAAACTAAGATTTGGAGCTGCTACTTGGAGCTATGAAATTTGTTGAGAAGCAGTGGACTTCCCTTTTCCAATTCAATATCTGGGGGAAGCCAAAGAGTCTTCACAGGGTTCAAGCAAAACAATGTATCGCGCCAGATCACGCAGATGTGAGAAGGCAGCTGTATTTGTTAGTTGGTAACTGGAGCGGTTTGCAAACACGCAAAAGCGTGACACTCTTCGAACGAATTGTATTTCTATGGTTGTTTTGGAAAATATTTATTGATTTGTTACCATATCATAGTTTTGTTATTTTAAGAAATGTTTCCCCCCCTCAAAAAATGTTCGCAGGTTTCATTTGTAATACTGTAGATACGGAGAAGTATACTTTTTATAAACAGAAAGCTTTGGGGGATTTTCAGTTATGTTTAAGAGCGGGAAGGGGCGTAGAGGAACATTTGTTTTTAATGTAAGCCCCCCACCCCCACGGTAGGTATTTAACTCATGGAAGCGGAGACAGAAACAGGGTAAAAAGAGAGAAAACCGCTCACTTGGTTTTGCAGCAAGAGCAGGAACCCTGAGCCGTGGGAGGTGACGCCGAACGTGTGCATCTCAGGCGGAGGGTTTATTCTCACTTGCCCTTCGCTACCAGAATTCATTGACCTTTCAACTCCCTTTTTTGATGATTGTGTCAGTTCTCCTTCATTATGACTTTTACTGCTTCTTCTACTTCTTTTTTTAATTTTTAGAGAGAAAGAGAGTGTAAGTAGGAGAGATGGGCAAATGGAGAGAGAAGGAGAGAATATTTTTTTGTAAGGACACAAATCTGAACCAAACTGACTCTAATCATTAGACAATAGAAGGGCACACGTTGCCCAAGGCAGGAGGGACCACCCTTGTAATACCCTTAACATTCCTAAGGGCAGGCCTAGAAATAGAAGCTATAGGTAATCAGTTATTGCTTAAGGCTAGTTACACCCTACGTGAGGGTCCTGGGTCCTGGGTCTACTCTGTGATTGGTTAACACTCTAAATGTTGTAATTGGATAAACTTGCTGTCAATAATATTGTATAATAATGATTGGATCGCTGTACCTGTGTCACAATTTCCTGTATCTCCCCCTTCCCAAACTCTTGAAAGCCCTGCCCCCCGTTTGTTCGGGGCTCTCAGCACGGATCCACCACGCCGGTAAAGCCTGTGAGACCAAGTTTAGGCCCCGCCAACCTAAGCCCGTAATAAAGCCCTTTGCTTTTGCATGCGTGACTCGGTCTCCCTGGCGGTTTCTGGTTTGGGGGGATGATAAAGAAATCTTGGGTATTACATTTTCTTTTTGAATGTTTGTTTATTTTTGAGAAAGTGAGAGAGTTTGCCTGTGGGGGAGGGGCCGAGGGAGAGGAAGACAGAATCTGAAGCTGGCTCCAGATTCTGAGCTGTCAGCACAGAGCCTGGGGGGTACGGAGGGGGGAAGCTTGAACCCAGGGACCTTGAGATCATGACCTGAGGCAAAGTGGGATGCTTGACAGACTGAGCCACCCACGCGCCCCAGAGTAAGAATCTTAAGTAGCATCCATGCTCAGGGCAGAACTCAATGGGGTTTGCGGGGAGGGGGCTTGATCCCACAGCCCTAGGATCATGACCTGAGTTGAAATGAAGAGTCAGACGCTCAACCAACTAAGCCACCCAGGCACTCCTGCTTTTTCTACTTCTAATATAAATGGTATATAATTTATTGTTTAAAGTAGGGCAAATTTGGAAGTAGAAGGGGATCTTACTAGTGATTATGGTGGGGCAACAGGCTTACCTGGATGTTATCTCCCAACCTGCTCAATCACTGTCCCCCAAGAGCCAAATTACTGACTCAAAGGATGTGGAAACTGTTTTAGATTTTGTTCTCATTCAAAATAGTTTCAGAGATAACACCAATAATTACATCAGCCAAGACATTAGATTTCAGCAATGCATTTTTGTGTTTGATCTCCAAAATATTTTGTTTTTTAGAGTTGAGCTCTCTTTTAAATTAGAGGATCTCATTTGCACGGCAGTAGGTCTTTTAGTTTAACTCTAAGAAAATAACTACTGGAAAATTCTGAATGTGGCTTCGAGCCAACATCCTACAAGCAGGAGGAGGGTTGCTTGAGTTTGTTTAGTTGGTTAGGTTGAGCTAATCCAATCTTTGGGGTGGAGAAGATGACCCTGCTGGTGGGTGGAGACTATGTCCCAGGAGCTATATAAGACCAGAGTCTCTGCCCTCACTCCTTTCAGAGAGAAAGGAAGGCTACAGGAGCTGGAGGTGTAGACTTGGACCTTCAAGACGGTTGCAACATTCCAAATGAGTGTAAGTAGCGTCTTCTGTGCTCTTTCCGCTGTCCTCCGTCTCTCTTTGGCTACAAGTTATCTTTTAATGCTTTTATCTTTAGATATCAGGAAAGAGTCAGTTTTATCCTGTGTTGGGGAACATTTCCCCCTTCTACTCTGTTGCTAGTTAAATTTTTACATATTAACTTCAGGTGGCTTATATGCATATGTTTTTTATTAAAGTTTTTTTGCATACATATATATTCTTAAAATTTACTTATTCTGAGAGTGAGCACACCTGAGCACAGGTTGGGAAGGGAGAGAGAGAATCCCAAGAAGGTTCTGGCCTGTTAGCATGGAGCATGGTTTGGGACTCAAACTCCAAACCTCAGGATCATGACTGGAGCTGAAGGCAGATGCTTAACCAACTGAGCCAACCAGGCACCCCTGCATGCATGTATTTTTGTGTTTTCAGTTACAAATGTATGTGTTTTAAAAGGGTTCCTTTTTATTTTCTAGCATTATTTCTTAAAGACTTTTTTGGGGTTTTTACTTAAATATATTTATCAATGTTTTTTTTTTTCCAAATTTTTATTTAAATTCCAGTTAGTTAACATACAGTGTAATACTAGTTTCAGGTTAGAATTTAGCGATTCATCACTTGCATACAATACCCAGAGCTCATCACAAGTGCCTTCCTTAACCTCCATCACGTGTTTAACCCAGCCCCCCCCCCTCCCGCGTCCCCTCCAGGAACCCTCAATTTGTTCTGTTACTGAGGGTCTGTTTCCTGGTGTGCCTCCCTCTTGTTTTTCCCTCCTATGTTCATTTGTTTTGTTGCCATTTGCAATGGCGTGGATGGAGCTAGAGAGCATTATGCTAAGTAAAATAAGTCAGAGAAGGACAAATACCATATGATTTCACTCAAATGTGGAATTTAAGAAATGCTACTTTTAATAGCTGTATTATAAGTATGGAATCATATAATTAGACTTTCTGATTGTTTGGAGTCATAGATAACACTAAAAAGGACATTTTTACAAATGTAGCATTCTTTTTCTTTTGTAAATTGTTTTCTTGCATATATTCCAAGGTAGGTTGGGCAAGCTTTTTTAGATTGTAAGCACCATATTCAATTTGCCTTAGAAGGTCAGGTTTTTGGGGGTTCCTGGGTGGCTCAGTTGGTTAAGTGTCCCACTTTGGCTCAGGTCATGATCTCATGGCCCATGAGTTTAAGCCCCATTCCGGGCTCTGCGCTGCCAGTTCAGAGCCTGGAGCACACTTCGGATTCTGTGTCTCCCTCTCTCTCTGCCCCTCTCCAGCTCATGCTGTGTCTGTCTCTCTCTCTCAAAAATAAATGAACATTAAAAAAAATTCAGGTTTTTGGAAAGTGATAGAGGGTTTTAAAGAGGCTTATCTTTCTGTTTTTAATGTTTATTTTGAGAGAGTGTGAGAGTGTTTAAGTATGCACGAGTGGTCAAGGGGAAAAGAGAGGGCGAGAGACAGTCCCAAGCAGGATCCTCACTGTCAGTGCTAGTATTGTGGAACCCATCATGGGGTTTAATCCCATGAACTTGAGATCATGACCTGAGCTGACATCCAGAGTCAGACGCTTAATCATCTGAGCCACCCAGGCACCTCCGGAAGGAGTTTGTCTCTTATCACTCAGCCAGGCCTCATCAGACTGGAATGCCATCCAGGAACTGGAGGGTTTTTAAAGACTCCAAGTTCCTTGCGGGGAGATGTCCTGCCTATTGTTACAATATCTGTATCCTCAAAGTCTAGTGAAGGGTGGGAGTGCGGGAAGCTCCTAGTAAGTATCTGTTGGATGAAGATGAGGGAATACGTTCCGGGATGTTCTAACAACAGGGTTTTCTGGGCTAGCCTCAGGAGTGCTCATTCCCTCCTACTCTGTCCCTCTGTGGTAAGAATGACAGGGCTCATCTTTTTGTCTCTGCTTGTCTCACTTCAGCCACAACTGGACGTGTGCTTTGTGAATTCTCAGGAAGTTCTGTTAGTTGTTACTTAGTATAGCCCCCTTTAAAAGAAGAGCCCTCCATTCGCTCCATCTCACCGGCACTGGCTGGCCTTAAATGGGGCTCTCTTTGGGTTCGGGCCCCAGCTTGTTCCAAGACCCCACTCAAAGTACACAACCTTTGTAGGAAGGCCCAGGAGGTGTCTTTTGGAAGTAAGCTTTGGGCAGAGCGAGTGGATGCTGTAATCGGAGGGCATTCTCCTTATCATCAGGAACACCTTTTTGGCTTGTGTTCAGACATTACTATTTTAGAGAAGTTGGTGACAGTGGTTATATTTTTATTCACACTCACTCACACCTTATTTGTTTTCTAAGAGTGCTTTAAAGCATTTCATGTGAATGACACTTCGTCCTTAAAATGGATTCTGTAATGGGTGTCTCCATTTTGCAGTGGTTTTCTCTAGTTTTACTCACCTATGGTGGTTTTCTTTGAAATACTGAGGACCTCTTAGAGCCACTTTTCTGTGACAGCTCGAGTTGGATTGGCTTTATTTTTACGGTTAGATTTAGATATGGAAATTATTTTTCTTGAACTGCAGGTGACCTACAGAGATACTGATTAGAGGCAGAGGCTGCACTCCTAGGTCCTGTTAAAGATCTCACTGCACTCAGTTCCCACAGAGAAACTGCAGTCAGAGCAGAGAAGACTTCATCTGGGTGTCTCCACACCAGGACAGCTGCCCGCCTGGAAAGATAATGTCCACTGTCCTGTCTTTCTCCATGGTGATCACCTAGCTTTTCTCACAGATATGTGATTCCCTGTTTTTCTCACAGATAGTGCTTTTACGATGATTCTCTGGTGACTTAGTGCTGCTTTCCTGTGTAAACTGCAGAAAGATTCATGCTATTTAATGTTTGTATTGGATTTAGATACATCCTGATCGTTGAAGAGCAGATTGTGTACTGAAAGCTCCAGATCACCTTCAGAAGCTAATAAAGGACCACTTCAGCTCTGCCAAGGAGTGACCCTTCAGGGACCATGGCCCTAAGTCTGCAAGAGGAGTTGACCTGTCCAGTTTGTCTGGAAATTTCCCTCACCCCAGTTTCACTCTCCTGCACACACATTTTCTGCTTTCCTTGCGTGCACAGATGGATGCTAGAAGACTGGGAGCTGAAGGTGACCTGCCCCGTGTGTCGAGAGGAAAGCGACAGCGCCCCCGCGGAGGACTTGATAATTGGAGGAATATCCTTGCTGTTCACACAGCACCGTGCCCTACTGAAGAAAAGCCTGCACGTAAGCAGTGAGTTGCTGAGGTTCTGCGAGGATGTGACCCTGGATCCCAGCACTGCCCACTCCTTCCTCGTCCTCTCTGAGGACCTCAGGAGTGTTCGGTGCGGGAATGTCTGCCACAACCCCCTGGAAGATCCCGAGAGGTTCGCCTACCTGGCCTGTGTCCTGGGCACCCCGTGCTTCTCCTCGGGCCGCCATTACTGGGAGGTCGAAGTGGGAAAGGCGGAGGAGTGGACCCTTGGGATCTGCAAGCAATCAGTCGACCGAAAGAGAAAGGACGGTTTTACCTCTGAGAACGGCTTCTGGTTTATCAGCAAGAAGGCAGAAACCATCTATACCGGCTCCATCCCAGAAACCAGCCTTCCTGCAATCCCTGAACTGAGGCACTTAGGAATTTTCTTAGATGTTGAGATGGAAGAAGTCAAGTTTTTTGATGTGCAAGGTAATACCCTCATCTATACACACAGTCATCTCTCATGTGTGGAGCCTTTGCGTCCGTTCTTCTGTCCTGAGCTGCCTAGAGAAGGTGATAGTGGAGCCTCCATGAAAATCTGCTCATGAGAAACTCAGCACCTCCTGGAAGATTTGTTAGAGGTGAATGAGTCCTTTGGCCCGAGAAAGGGCAGAATGACCCGGGGAGAGACCATGTGTTGTAGTAGTACAAAGGTTTTGCAGATTTTTAAAATAGATTTTGCAGACTTTGCAGCTAAACATGTTTTAGGATGTATTTTGTAGACCTTGTAGCTAAAGAACTATGGGGTTTTAGGGGATGTTATTAAGTGCTAAGCCCCAGTTTTCCTAGTCTTCAAGTGGGAATAATTATATCTTTCAGCCAAGTAGCTGTGATGATCAGAGACAATGTTGTGCATTTATTTTGCACTAAATACAAATAGGTCATTTTAGTTTGGAAGTTAAATAAAATACTTTGTGGGTAAAAACAATGCCTTTTTCATTATTTTATGCCTTTTCTGTAATTCCTGATAATAATGATAGCTCTCTGGCAAAGAAGGAAACAGCCAACATGAGATATTTTGTCATGAAGTTTCAGTGAAAGACAAAAGTACTGGGAAAGAACATTTCTCATTTTTGTTTTCTCCCAAACACAATTGCCTTAAGTTTTCCTGAAAGACAAAACTTTGGGGTATCTCTAGTTAATGGTGATTTATGTTTGTTCTAATGGGAATCGCCCTTTGCCCATTTCAAGAATTCGTCTCCTGTGTGGATGTCAAAAGGGTAAGGTATTGGGGCAGGCAAAGAGGTGCCAACTGGCTCAGACAACATCTAGCTGTTACGATTCTGAACCTTCTGGAGTAAAGAAGGTGTGGGGAATGAGGGAAATGAGTAATGATGGACGTGGTCATTGAGAAGACATACTTGGACCCCTGGCCTTCCGACCACCGGGTGCACTAGTGCATGTGGAATTCTTCCTTCTGAGTAGAACACCTCCCAGCAAGCCTGAACTTCAGGCCCCCACTGCTGATTTTTGGTTTGTGAGAATTCTTATCAACCACATTAACTCGTGGACAGATATTCACCAAAAACTGTCCTCCAGGTTGCTTCTGAATTCATTTTCTGATGGGAGAATTTTAGATGTTTTGCAGTGAAATCCCTGAAACATTTGATGTTTTCCTGTATAGTTGTGTTTGGTCCTTTTCTGTTCAACCTGAAGCTTGCACCTCTCTCCCTCCCCACCACCACATTCACAGTCTCAGATGGCAATTTCTCATACTAGACTCTCATGTGCTCATGATGGCTCCCTTTCAAACCACTCAGGTCCTTTAGGGTTGCGTGTTTTTCTAATTTACTGAGCCAGCCACTTCTGAGGTTACATCTGCTTTGGAAGTGTTGGGTTGGGACACGTTCAGGAATCTGCTTTTGACCTCATTTCCAAAGAAACAAAATAGTCATCTTCCTTCTCTTCCCAACTCCACTGGAGTGGGGAGACAGTCCAGTTTTGGAATTTCCCCCCCTTATTTCCTTTTGATCCCTATGATTTTAATTAAGGGGTCTCCTTGCCCTTTTCTAACTTGGGGTCTGCATCCACCCTGATCTACCTTAACAGGTCCCGGTAATGTGGAAACAAAAGTTTCCTGAAATGGCACTTATGATGAGCAATACACTGTAATTTTCTTTTATTATATTTTATTAGGAAAAAAATGCTGGGCTCACCCACATTTGATTTCACAACTGGTCTACAGGTTAGGAGCTGTAGTTTGAAACCCTGGGTTGGGCCCTAGGTTTCCAGTCCCTTCCTGTGTCTCAGAATGCCAAAGAAAGGGTAGCCTCAGTTTCCCTAGGACTGGAGGTAAATATTTGTGTTATATTTCCATATTTCAGGTTCTCTGAAAGACTATTTGCTTTGAAGGACTTTCAGTCTCTTTCTCATGGAGGTTTAAGTTCCAAGTTCCCTTCATCCTAGCAGAGAGACCTGAATGATTTTTTTTCTTCATCAATGATGAGGCGAAAATGCCAGTGGCCAGTGATTGGCCTGGTTCCTTTCTCTTGTCTGACTTAATATTGTGGCCAGGGGACACCTTGATGGGGACTTGGTCACAAGCTTATTCTGTTGTCAGTTGGCATTTACCCTTTGCAAAACATTTCACATATCCAGCTTTTTAAAATGTTTATTCTTGAAAGTGAGACAGACAAAATACAAGCTGGGGGGTGGGGGCAGAGAGAGAGACATGGAATGTGAAACAGGCTGCAGGCTCTGAGCTGTCAGCAGCCCGATGCCGGGGCTTGAACTCATGAACCTTGAGATCATGACCTGAGCTGAAGTCAGACGCTTAATTGACTGAGCCATCCAGGCACCCCACATATTGACTTATCTTTGTAATACAATGATTATTTGTTTTTACTTAGGGGTTGATACAAGAAAGCATCATGGTGTGCCCATCCCCTCACCCATCTGTGTAAGTTACTTTCCTCCTCTTCCCACTTCTCAGCCACCCCCTCCACCCTGCCTCCAACCTTGAACTGTAGTGTGGATATGAATGTACGTAGAAAGGTTTTAATGGTGATGGTTGGTAGAAATGGAGTCAATTTGGGGAACAATTCTGGCTGCCTCAAAAAGCAATAGCAGTACGGGAATACATTGTAATTCAAAATCATTAGTATAACAAGATATTATTCATTATTACCACCCTTCCTACCTCTCTTCCAAGAGCTCTCCACAAATTTCAGGCCTTCTCAGGCCTCAACCCATCCTGTCCCCATCTGGGGTTCCTTTAAAAAGAGCCTCCCCACAGCAACTTCGGAGCATCATAAGCCCTGCTCTTGTTCACATCCGCCTCTGCCTGTCCCACAATATCCATGTACAATGTTCTCTCCATCACCGAATTCTTGGACTAAACTCTAATAAGTACAGATCCCAATCTGACTCATTTGATACAACTGAGCTGAACTGCAGGTTAGGTGGGAAAGAACTAGGAAAGCCACGGAGACACAAGATGGAAGGTAGATGGGACCTGGTGGGATACCTCCCCAGGCTAATGGAGTCTGGGCAACTTGATCCTCCTGACCCGGGTCAACGGGAGCTTTCAAGGGGACAGAGAAGAAACGACTACTCTTGAAATCTTTATTTGGGAGGGACATGAGTCCCCCACAATTCCTAGAATGTAGTTGCTTTGAGTGGCTTTATTTGGCCATAAAGGCCCAGAACACTGAAGGGGGCTGGAGCCACGGTTCTGAGTCCTGTGTTCTTGTAGTCTCATGAGGAACGTTCAAAAATCCCCACTCCCAAGACCACATTCCAAACCAATCCAATCAGAGTCTCTGGGGATGGGATTTAGACAGTGGGACTTTTCCAAGTTTTACCGGTGATTGTAATGTGCCGCCTGGGGGAAGGATCACTGGACTGGAGCATTAGTTTCAAAGGTTTATTGTAAACCAGATCCCTTGGATGAATTCAGAAGGTCTGGGTGAGGACTGAGAATTTGCATTTGTAATAAGTTCCCAGGTTATGTTGGTGAGGACCACACTTTGAAACCAGTGGACGTGAAGACATGATGCATTTTGATTTTAATCGCTGCGTTAAATTATTCATCCAACTAATTACATTTCAATTAATTAATTAGTTTAAAGTTAATTCCAGGGGCGCCTGGGTGGCTCACTCGGTTAAAGCCTCCGGCTTTCGGCTTCGGCTCAGGTCATGATCTCACGGTTCGTGGGTTCCAGCCCCGTGTCGGGCTCTGTTCTGACAGCGATCTCAGAGCCTGGAGTCCACTTCAGATTCTGTGTCTCCCTCTCTCTCTGACCCTTCCCTGCTCATGCTGTCTCTCTCTGCCTCTCAAAAAAAACAAAAAAATGAAAAAAGAAAAAACCCAAAGAAACATTAAAAAAAATAAAATTAATTCCATTTAAATTTAAGTTTAATTTTAACACCTGCCTTTAAACAAACAAACAACCCTAGAACAATGAAGAGAAGAAAGGGAGGTTGAGTGATTTTAGCTAGGATTAGTGTATTAACAAAACCCTTAAAGGCATTCTTGCCTAGTACCCTCCACCCCTCCCCACCCACATTTTTTATCCCAAGATTTCTGTCATCAATTCTACCACCCTGATGATACCCAAAACTGTATATAAAAATAACTGCTCAGGGGTGCCTGGGTGGCTCAGTCGGTTAAGCCTCCGATTTCGGCTCAGGTCAGGTCTCACATTCGTGGGTTCGAGCCCTGCGTCAGGCTCTGTGCTGACAGCTAGCTCAGAGCCTGGAGCCTGCTTCCGGTTCTGTGTCTCCTTCTCTCTCTGCCCCTCCCCCTCTCATGCTCTGTCTCTCTCTGTATCAAAAATAAGTAAAATATTTACAAATAAAAAAAAGAAAAAAATAACTGCTCACTATAGTGTCCTAAGTCTGTGTTTTTAATATTTGCTTTTGGAACCCTCTGTAAGAAGAAGGCACTTATTAAAGCCTTGCTTGGCCAGATTTTTTTCCCCCTTCATAAAAAGCATCTAGGAAAAAAAATGGTATAATCTTCTGCTTCTTATGAGGCTACTGTTTTTGGACAACCTATAAATACTGGCTTGGAGTTAGGCAAAAGCTGAATTTGTTTGTCTGTCATCGGTGGGAGATTCTGCTCTGGCTATTCAATGTGCTTAGAGGTGTTACAGGCAGCCTGGTTTCAGACTTCCTTGTGACAAGCTTCTGAGAACTTTCCTTAAGAACCAGCCTCTCTGCCCACTTTTCAGTCTCTTCCTCCATTCTCTTGCTTCAAATGCAGATGCTACTCTCCTGGACCACGGGGCCAAGGGGCAGCTTCAAGGCCCGAGAAGCCTGGACCTCCGAAGGCTGCAGAGACACCCTGTTGGCCTTGGGACACGTCCCCTCACCTTCATTGGAGTGACGCAAACATAAACAGCTTTTCGTGTTAAGCCACTGTTATCTTTTGTGTTCTCTTTGCAGTTGGACTTACTCCTGACTCATTTTCTGCTGTGCCAACATTGCTGTGACATGGGGTTGATTTTTGGGTGTTTTCTAGAAGACTCCCTTCCCCAAATGCCTTTCTGGAGACCCACAGAGCAGCCCCGCAGCCTCCCTGTATTTGGCCTCATGTTCCCTGGTTCCAGCCATTGGAGCTTTGGTGAGTCTCCCAGGATTCGGTCTGCTCGCAGCCTTCCCTCAGCTTCCTTCTCCTTCCCTTCTACCAGCAGTGTCAGAAACTAAAAGACGATGTACAAAACGTGCCACAGTTTCTCATTTAATAGAAAATCCCAAACATGTACAAAAACAGAGAATAGTATAAGGAATCCTCACTGGGTTTCAACAATTATCAACAAATGCCAATCCTCCCCGCCAGATTATTTAGATGCAAATCTCACATATCATTTGACCCATAACTACTCAATAAATATCTCTAAATGAAAAGCACATAAGAAAATGTAATTATGATATTATTATCATACCAAAAAAAATGAATGATTAATATCAAATATTCAATCCATATTCACAATTATTCCCTTGTGACTCAGTTTTGAGAATTTCACTTCAAGTACCCCTGTTATCCTGGTCCAAGATTTATTTGCCTACATTTGGGAGTACCTGTGCTTTTGTATCAACATTTCCAACCTCAAAACAGGCAAGTGCTTTTTTCCCAGCCATTTTGTTAGGTGCTTAAGCAAGCAGGGCCTTCCTCACCTCCAGCCCCCGAGCCCCTGAGGCCCGACCACTATACCACTTCGACGCCTGCGTGGGGCACAGTGAGCCTGTCATAGTCACTGACGTGTGGTTTGTGTTCAGGGCACCAATGATCTTAAAGTTCCAACTGCCAGATTTATATCCATCAGAGATATTTTTCACATCTTGCTACTTGTTTTACATATATATATATGTATATGTTCTGTGTGTTATATAACACACATATATGTATATACATATATATGTATCTATATTTTAAATAAATGCACTTGGTACAAAGTTCAAAAAGGCACATAGTGAAGCTGTCTCATGGCAGTCCCTTCCCCGTTTACCTCATTCTCCTCTAAAACAACTCACGTTGCCAATTGCTTGGAAATTCCTCCAGAGGTCTTCTGTGTGTATATGTATATATTTTATCTAAATGTTCGTTTAGGAGGTACATTGTTCTGTTCCTTGTTTTTTTCACTTGAGACTATTTAAGGAGATTTATTTAAATGGTCTGTTCCCAGGAGTCAGATAATGAGGAGTTCTGTACTGTGCAGATCCACCGAATCAGTCAATTTTGTGAAAATGGTTCTCAATCAGGTTTCTAAGCGTAACATTTCTTTAAGATTTTCCAGGGAATCGTTGATGTTTCTCACTCCAAAATGCATGACACCATGACTGCCATCAAAGAACTGCTAGAATGTCTAATTACCACAAAGTAGCAGGAAAAACAGACCGACCTCATGCCCTGAATCTTTCAAGTAAGAAATAATTTTATTTTTCAAGTACAGGTTGCTGCGTAGAGTAAACAAAGGAGGAAGGCAGGAATAATTTCTTAGAGAAAAAAAATGCAGATGCTTCACTTTACCAGGCTCAGAAAATCCAAGGTGTTGCCAGAGGAGAAAACCTAGAAGATGCTAAGGATCCTGAGTTAGCCCTGTAAGCAAAACAGGGTGCAAGTTTATCATAAAAGATGTTGGTATTTTTATTTAAGAAAAGTTTTTATTCAAGTATAATTAGCACACAGTGTTATATTCATTTCAAGTGGATAATATAACGATTCATCAATTCTATACATTACTTGGTGCTCATCACAAGTCAGTGCACTCTGAATCCTCTTAATGTATTTCACCCATCCCTCCACTCACCTCCCCTCTGGCAACCACCATAAAAGATGTTGATGTATGTATGTAGGTATTTATTTATTTTAAGTTTATCTATTTATTTTGGGAGAGAGAGAATGCACATGCCTGCAGGCACATAAATGGGAGAGGTACAGAGGGAGAGAGAGGGAGAGACAGAATCCCAAGCCGGCTCCATGCCATCAGCTCAGAGCCCGATGTGGGACTCAAACTCACAAACCATGAGATCATGACCTGAGCTGAGATCAAGAGTCAGATGCTTAATTGACTAAGCCACTCAGGGTCCCTAAGATGTTGATGCTTTTAAAACTTGGCTGGGGTGTCTAGGCGGCTTAGTTGGATGTATGACTTTGGCTCAGGTCATGATCTCACAGTTTGTGAGTTTGAACCCTGTGTTGGGCTCTGTGTTGAACAGCTTAGTGCGTGGAGTCTGTTTCAGAGTCTGTGTCTCCCTCTCTCTTTGCCTCTCCCCTGCTCATGCTCTGTCTCTGTTTCTCTCAAGAATAAATAAAGATAAAATTAAAATAAATAAATAAAATAAATAAAAACTTGGCCTGGCTGGAAGGTCCTCAAAGAAGGCAGAAGAGGTGGGGGCTTTTGGCTTGTTAATAGTTAGTCTAGGCTCACATACAGATACTCGAGACAGCTTGAGAAGAGGAATTTTGAACACATTTATACAGATCATTTTAAAGGTGTGTCTACCCACTGTTTCTGTCAGCAAAGATTTAATCAAGATAATGAACCAAAAGAATAGAAAGAAGATTTAAAATGGACCAGAGTCCTGGGAAGCTGATTACTAGAAGCTGTTCTGGAAGATCTTTACCGTCATTAATAAAACAATTTATTTACTTATTCATACATTTTATTGTGCATGAAACTTAGAAATTTTTTCCTCAAAAATAGCACTTAATAAGTCTGATTGTTCTTGAGAAAAAAACTAAATACAGGTTTTAGAAATCACAAGTAGATTTTGGCGTGCCTGGGTGGCTCTGTCTGTTGGACATCTGACTTTGGCTTGGGTCATGATCTCGCCATGTGTGAGTTCGAGCCCTGCATTGGGCTCTGTGCTGACAGCTCAGAATCTGTGTCTCACCCTCTCTCTCTGCCCTCTACTGCTTGTGCTCTGTCTCTCTTCCTCTCAGAAATAAATAGAAAACATTAAAAACTTAAAAAAAAAGAAATCACAAGTAGATTTTGCCAAACATGTATTCTACTCAAGAGTACAAATATTTCTCATGAAGACTTTAAAAAAAATGTTTATTTATTTTTGAAAGAGAAAAAGAGAGACAGACAGAATGAGAGTGGGGGAGGGTCAGACAGAGAAAAAGACAGAATCTGAAGTAGGCTTCAAGCTCTAAGCTGGCAGCACAGAACCCGATGCAAGGCTTGAACTCACGAACTGTGAGATCATGACCTGAGCCAAAGTCAGATGTTTAATTAGCCAAACCACCCAGCGCCCCTCATGAAGACTTTTTAAGTTCAAAATAAGTTACATCTCAATGTGACAAATCAAGGAAGACTAAGTACATAAACCCTCCCCACTGATGGCCGTATACTTTTAGAACAGATTTACTATTGCTTCTCATCATCCCGGAGGTCCATTTGAGCTCATGTTCTTTGTTTTGTTTTGTTTTGATGCAGATGGCAGAGATGATGGACCAATGACACCGACACCTCAGCTTCACAATATATGGCACTTAAAAAAATAAAGTGACTTGCTCCATTTGTTTGGGCTATTTTACAAGTACCCATATTCTCTCATGTCAGTGCAATTTTTTTTTAACTTTTCTTTTGTGTGTGTGTGTGTGTTTGTGTGAGAGAGAGAGAGAGAGAGAGACAGAGAGATAGAGAGAAGGGGAGGGTCAGAGAGAGAGGGAGACACAGAATTTGAAGCAGGCGCCAGGCTCTGAGCTGTCAGCACAGAGCATGACACAGGACTCAAACTCATGAACCGTAAGATCATGAACTGAGTTGGAGTTGGATGCTTAACCAGTTGAGCCACCAGGAGCTCTCACAATTTAATTTTAAATGCACCATGGAGTGCACCATGGAGTAGTGGGGATAACAGAAAGTGATGGAATTTTCCTACTGAATGACAAATTTAAGAAGGTGGCATTTCTCTTCAATTGGCACAGTTTTCTCAAAGAGAGAAGTCTGCATATGTGTCATCAACTCTAGTGGTTCTCAGCGATGTGACCTTCACTGTTCCCACCGCCACCTCTCTCTTTTTCCTCTCCAATGATCTAAGCAAGGCCTGTCATACTCAATGACCTCAAAATATTCACCCGCATGTCCTGTGTCCTAGGTGTCCCTGCCTCACCTCTGGTCTTTGCTGGGAGGCAGGAGAGACAGGGCTCTCTCGGGCCTCCATTCACAGAATCGTTCAGGTCACTGGTTGTTCTCTATAGGCCAGAATTTCTGCCAGCCCTCACCTGCACTGTGTGGGAACATTCTTAGATGCTGAGTTTTTCTCCTTGATGATGGTCCCTTCACTGTGCTGTTAGTTCCTCTGCTTGGAGCATGTGTGTCTGTTCTGTCCTGATCAGCCAGGAGAAGGCAACATGGAAACCCTACTGGGCATGTTCATTCCTCTCTGAAGTACTCTGAACGCAATGCTTTGAGTGTAGCAGGTTTCAGTTTTTAGGGTGATGAGATGTGCATTGTGAGCCATACAGCCAAATCCTGGATATTAGATATTAGGGTTTTGTAAAAGTCTCATAACGATTCTGGCTGACCTTGATTCCAGATCATGGTCCTATCCTGTCATTATTGTTTTTGCCCTTAGGCGCCTTGCCACCCATCCAGACAGACAGCTTGCCTTGTTTCCTGATGACTTCCAGGGAATTCAGAAAACTCAACTTGCAGAAAACTAAAATTCTTACACTTTATGCTGAGCAAATTAGGTCTCTTTGTCTCTCCTTTTTGTGGGGGGAGGGGGGGAGAATATTCTTCATCCAATTGTAGTTTCAAATAGCAAACCCGCCCTCACCTTCAACAATATTCTAAGGACTTAAGTTTTTGTTTTCTTAACTTTTTCCCTCTATCATAAGTTGAGGCAGAATGCTGTGATCAAGGTGGCATTTTGTGATGACTGCAAGGGTGCTTCTGTGGGGGAGAGGGGGAGGTGAGTGCCAGGGGCTGTCCAAGAGCTAGCTTGAGGGGGGGGAGCCGCAAGGCAGAGATCTGCTGACGGGTAGTGAGCCTTACATGGGGGAGTGTGCCTGGGCTGAAGGAAGGACAGGCTTTATGGAAAAAGGGGACCTGAAGTAGATGCTGAAGGTGGTATTTATTGGCTTATGCTAATTAGTTGAAAGTCCTGTATTCGATCCATAAGAAAAACCAAACAATAGGCACCGAAAAGGCAAAAGACAAAATTTAAAGCCATTCTTTATTTTTCAAAAAGAACCTTGAAAACAAGGACAAGAAAGACTATTTAAAAATGTAATGTTGAAGTGCCTGGGTGGCTCAGTCGGTTGAGCATCCAACTTCAGCTCAGGTCATGATCTTGCAGTTCCTGGGTTCAAGCCCCACAATGGGCTCTATGCTGACAGCTCAGAGCCTGGAGCCTGCTTCAGATTCCATGTGTCTCTTCTCTCTCTGCCCCTTCCCTGATCATGCTCTGTCTCTCTCTCTCTCTCTCAAAAATAAATAAACTTAAAAAAAATGTAATGTGGACCATATTAAACAATACTCTGGTTAACATAGCATTAGAGAGAAAAAGACAATTAAAATGATGCTAAAACATTTATTGCACACTTACCATGTGCCAGGCACTGAACTCATTGGGTAACATGAATTATTTTATTTAATCCTTTTAAAAGTCATGTGAAGTATGTATTCTAATACCCCTATTTAAGTAATTCGGAAACCGGGGCAAAATGAGCTTAAATAAGTACCTTTCTCCATAAGTGGCGTACAGTCAAAGAAGGGAAACATTGACTCTGGATCCAAACAGTTGGATTCAGAGACCATTGTCTTTACTGACAGATGTGAGGCACAGCCATTTCCTCCCTGCTAGTCCATAGCCTGTCTCTAAGTGCTGGTGACACTTCTTCTAAGTCTAGACACAGAGCTCCAAGGGCCCACTCATATTTAATTAAATGTAGCACTAGGGATGCAAGCTACTTGGCACTGAATTCTAAGGAATCAGGATCAAGAAAAGGCTGCCAACTGCCATCACTTCTATTTTACATTGTTATCTAAATAGAGGTCACATAAATAAATTATCAGCAGTGCTCTGCTGAGAGCTGTTTGGAGGGCTCTGGAGAGCAGATTGTATGCATCTCTTCCCCACTCTGACTTCGGTGATGTCACTTTGGTAGCTTTAAATGGGCCATGGTGACAGTATTTATACTGGCAAACTGGTAAATATTACAACAGTTACCTTTTCTTTCTTTTCCTTTCTTTTTTGAAAGTCAGTTTTTAAATCTCTAGCAGGGCAGCCCTGATGGGCAAGCTAGTAATAAAGCTAACTACTGAAAAGGGAAGATAACCCTGGCCTTTCCTTGAGAGAATATGATTTCATACATTGAAATCTTTTAGGGAGAAGGGACAGCACTCTCAGAATTAAGGGGGAATTTTTAAAACTCCAGGTCACACTGCTGATGGAGCCTTTGGAGACAGACCATGCCTCCTTCGGGGTTGATTATATTTGCAAATAGTAAAGCTGGAACAGAACGTGCGTATGATTTCCATCTTGTGGAGAAGGCGGGCCAGCAACCAGAGAGAAAACACGTCAATGTTTAGTGGGAGCCAGAGGTGGAAGGTGGTAACACTGCCCATTTTCAGGTCCAGGCTCTTACAGGTCCTGGGGCCCAAATGTCACCACTTAGATCCCAAGATCTGACCTTCACTGTTCGCCTGCTTGTACCCGTTGACCTTTGTCCCACATTTTTTCTTAAGCTCTTCTTCTGGCTTATCTCTCAACTCCGGCAATAGACCTGGGTGTAGCATCTGTGATGGAAACTGAAACCACCCCTCAGGCAATAATACCTACCTGGATGAAAGGCTCTGGCAGCAAAAACCACTCAGACCAGTTTGAGTATAACCCCCAGCCCGTGCCTGCCCCGGTGGACCATGGAGTGACCCACAGAGTGACTGACAGTCAGCTTTGCCTCACTATGATACTACAGTCTCCACCTAAGGAGGACCTCAAGCCTCATTTACATAACATACAATGTATGTATAGGCATGTCTCCTTAAAGTGCATGTGCTGCCTTATGTCTGCTTCTACATCTTATAACAGGGCTCAGCTATGTAAATATTCATCCCTTTATCTGATAAAGGGTTAGTATCCAAAATCTATAAAGAACTTACCAAACTTTACACCCCAAAACCAAATAATTCAGTGAAGAAATGGGCAGAAAATATGAACAGACACTTTCCCAAAGAAGACACCAGATGGCTAACAAACATATGAAAACATAATCAACAGCACACATCATCAGGGAAATATAAATCTAAGCTACAATGAGATATCACCTCGCACTGGTCAGAATGGCTAAAATTAACTCAGGAAACAACAGATGTTGGTGAGGGTGTGGAGAAACAGGAACACCTTTGCACCATTGGTGGGAATGCAAACTGGTGCAGCCACTCTGGGAAACAGTGTGGAGGCTCTTCAAAAAATTAAAAATGGAACTACCCTACAACCCAGCAATTGCACTACCAGGTATTTGTCCAAAGGATACACAAATGCTGATTCAAAGGGGCACATGCACCCCAATGCTTACAGCAGCATGATCAATAATAGCCAAATTAGGGAAAGAGCCCAAATGTCCATCAACTAATGAATGGATTAAGAAAGATGTGGTATATATATTCAATGGAATATTACTCTGCAATCATAAAGAATGAAATCTTGCCATTTGCAACAACATGGATGGAACTAGAGTGTATTATACTTAGCAAAGTAAGTCAGAGAAAGACGAATATCATATGATTTCATTCATATGCGGAATTTGAGAAGCTCAATAGATGAACAAAGGGGAAGGGTAGGAAAAATAAGATAAAAACAAGAGGGAGGCAAATCATAAGAGACTCTTAAAGACCAAGCTGAGGGTTGCTGGAGGGGAGGTGGGCTAGGAGGATGGGCTAAATGGGTGATAGGAATGCACTATTTGGGATAAATTCTGGGTGTTACATGTAAGTGATGAATCACTGAATTCTATTCCTGAAATCATTATTACACTATATGTTAACTAACTTGGGTTAAATAAACAAATTTAAAAAATATTCATCCCAACCCTAAATAAAAAAAACCCGTTCACCTTTGCTCTGGGAGTCACAAGTTTGGAAGTTATTCCCTGTGATCTCTTTATTGGCAGCAAAACTGTTTCCTTTGTGTGACACTTTGCCTGGTATAGTTTCTGTGACTCAGCATGTAGTGAACGCATGTTTGTTCACTTACACTGGAGCTTTGCTCAGTCCTGGGTTCTGCCATGTGACACTATCACGTCCTTTCTCTAAACTCTATAGAGATAGATCTAAACATATCTCAGGGTGTAAAAAGGCTTCGAGTTGAAGTTCAAGGTTCTGCTTCAGGTTCAGAGCACAGGTTACCTTCTCTTGGAATGATGGGAAAGAAGTCTCAAGAGATTGAATTTGTTAGAATTTTGAGAACAGGGAGCTGGAAATGTATGTTATATGGATTTCTGGAATTTTGAAAAAACATCTGGGCTTTTTTTGGATAAATAAAACACAACAGAAAAAGATTCCACCTAGAAAACACTTAAAAAATGTGAAGTGGATCTGGGAATCCAGAGCTTCAGAGATGCTCCAGGTTTAGAGAAAACCGATATAGAAAGTAGGAGTGGGATTGGGTGTAAATCAGAGTCCTTAATAAAAGATGTGTTCACATGATGGTTGCAAATCGCAGCCATCTGTCATCTGCCCCCCAGGTTAGAACTCAACAACTGCTTCTTAGAGCAAGTGACTAACTGGAGCTCCTGCAACAGGCTTTGGGCCAGATGAGAGAGAAGTAATTCCAGACATCCACAAAGGCATTATGGGGGCAGGGTGGGATTAAAGGGTGACCATGTCTTCCCAGGAGAGTAACACACTAAAAGGAACACCCCTTGGTTTAGTCTTATTTTCATTTGAAGGCTGGATGTTGACTTACTTTATCTATGTACACTGATGCTTTAGCTCTCCTTTCTAATTAAAGAAGACTTGGGATAAACAGATCTACCAATAGCAGAGGAAATTCATGTCAGATGCATATAGTTATTAGTTTAGTTGTTAATTAATAACATGAGCTGACAACCAAAGGTCGCTAGACTTTTTTGAGGAGGATTAACATATTGGAAAAGAAGAACAATGATTATCAAACAAAAAATGACGTTTGAAATAATAGAGGTAATTCACAAAATACAAATAAAAAATTATCATTCTTTTTTTTAACTTTTTTTTTTGAGAGAGAGAGCATGTGAAGTGGACAGAGAATCTGAAACAGGCTACATGCTGTCAGCACAAAGCCAAAGCCGGATGTTCAACCACGGAGCCACGCAGGCGCCTCACCACTCTCTTTCTTAAATAAACTTTTTATTATGTAAAGTTTCAAACATACATGTAATGAACCCTGCATTCCTATCACCCAACTTCAATAATTATAAAATGTGGACTCAAGATTATTTTGAAACACATTTGAGATACTGTCATTTCATATATAAACATTTCACTGTATGATCTCTAAAATATAACTATAATACCATTATTATACCTAAAAATACCTTGATGTTATCAAATATCCAATATTCATATTTTCTTCCATTATTTTTTCAGTCTCTATGTTTGAACTGACATCCAAATAAAGTCCAGGGATCAATATTGGTTGATATATTTCTAAAGTTCCCCCTCTACCTTTTCCCCTTGAGATTTCTTTTGTTAAAGAAATTGAGGGTGAAGTGGAGCTGGGAATCCAGAGCTTCAGAGATGCTCCAAGTTTAGAGAGAAAACCAACATAAAAAGTAGGACTGGGAGTATATCACTGTAGGTCAAGTATACTAAATGAAATTATAAAGATTACTAATAAAAGGACTATGATGTCTAAGATAGATATCATTTTGGTGCCTTCTCATCAGGTGTGCTTTTTTGGGAAGGAGGGGTGGGAAAGACAGCCATTTATAGAAATTTTTTCTCTTCGGACAGAACTGGGTAGAGCTTCTTTTTTGCACTGGTCTGAAAATTAAGTATTTTAGCTTCTAGTCTTTACTAGAAAGACAAGAGAAGAAGAAGTAGTTTTGAAACCTTTTGAGTATTAATCTCAATATTTGCAGTAACAAAATCTATAATGTATCTGGGAATTACCTTAAACGAGTCATACCTTTATGAGAAAAGCATATAAGAGAAACCTGAAAAAATTTAGAGCTAAATCACATTCATAGATGACACAATTTAATATTTTAAATATTTAGGGAAATTATTTTGTGTGTACATTTCCAGAGGCTGATCATCAAATTTATATAGATGAATAAAATCCTATAAATAACTATGTTATTTTAGAAAATGAAGAAAAGTAAGGGGGCAAAAATCTTACTTGATATTAAGACATTATTCAGAGCAGTAGAAATTACAACAGACACATATAAGTAAACTTGGTATTTGATCTTTGGAAAACAGATGAATTATTTACTAAATAGTGTTGGAAAAACTGGACAGAATGTAGAAGAGGTAGAATATAGAATAGGTCTAAAAATTAATTTGTTTAATTTTTGGATTTTTGTTTAAGTTGTTTAATTCAATGGATAGACTACAAAATTAAATATGGAAGGCAAACCTGTAAGGCTAGTTGAAGAAAATCTGAGAAGGTTTCTTTGTGATTTGGGATGTAGAAATATTTTAAAATAAATCCTTTGAGACAAAATATAAAGAATAAGGTGAATGTAATTTATTTTATCAAAGTTAGTTATCTGGTCCCTCCCAGCTGCAGTGGCTTCTGAAAAAGTGTGTACGTCAGCTTTTCAGCCAATGATTAATGAAGGACACAGTAAAGGATATCACAGACAAAATTTAAGGCTAAATGACAGTCTGGGAGAATATCTATAGAGTATTTTGGAGCGAGAAAGAATAAGTATCTAGAATAATGGATAAATTCCTATTAATAAGCAAAAAAAAAAAAGAAACAAAAATAGCAAGAGGTATCCTAATGATTAAAAATAGACAGAAATAAGATGTTCAACCTTACAATAATCAGTGAAATACAAGTTAAAGTCTGAGATATTGCTTATAGAAGAGCAAAAATTTACAAAGTTGGATATGAAATGCTGGTGAGGATACAGGGAGGTGGAAACCTCACGCTCTGTTGGTGGGGATGTAGACTGCTCTGGTCACTTTGGAAGGCAAAAAAGCAATACTTAGTGGAATTAACAAATTACTAGATAGACCATCACCAATAAGGAAATTCTCACAAGTGTCTACCAGAAGGTATTTACGAATATGTTTATTACAGCATTACTTGCAATAGCAAAGAGCCAGGGAATAATTAGGTTAAATGTAGCCTGTACAGCAATCACTGGGAACGAACTAAATAGACATTTAACCACATGGATAGATCTTTAAAATGTATTTTTTGTAGTCCTACCTTATTTATGTAAATTAAATGCACACAAACAGTAATGTCCATATTTTAAAGACATTATCACATATACACATATAAATAAGAACCAATAAAAATATTGGTTTGAAAGTACAACTGTTAAATACTCGATGTTGGGGGTCTATGGAGGGAGAGAGAAATTGGATTATATAGGATGAACGGGATAAAACTCAATAAAATAAAATAACCAATGAATATCATGTATCCTGAGCTGATGGCAAGAGCCATCCCATTCTGCTCCTCTACATCTCTACAATAAACAAACTTACTAAAAACCCATTTCTCTTGAGAAATGGGAAGATTTGACAACCTAAGTTTCTGGCTTAGTGGGAGTTTAGGAGAGTAGTTGTGGACCAATCCCGCACCCCTTACCTCACCCTGCAGTCTTTCAGAAGTCAGAACCACCCATTTATACTGTTTGCTGGCCTTCGTGGGCATCTGTATTAAGGCCTCTGCTCTACAGAAATTTGTTCCAGATGGTGGGGGCAGGGGGTCTCGGGAGCAGACACTTCATGGGAGTGAACCAGGTTCATAAACCCAACAGGGTGAGATAATCTATCCTAAAAGCATTCACTGTGCTGATAATCTGCCTGGGCTGAGAATCCCAAAGACAAAGCAGCTCAGATTTTACATGTCCTGAGGTCAGTACTCAAGGTAGGCAGGATCCCTCAGATAGAGAAATGATTCTACATAAAGTCCATAAAGAAACTTTTATGAGCATAGTATCTTCTCTCTTCATTAATAATTCAGGTAAGAGCCCGATGAAGAGCATAGCTGAGGTGAATATCTTCTCACCTTCGACTTTTCTACTGTTTTGGAATGGTCGCACTTTCAGTCCCTGATTAAAGTTTTCCATTTACTCTGCTGAAAATGTGCCAATGAATTCTGACTCCTGCAGACTTTTGTCAGAAAATAGCAGCTTTTCCAGTTGTGACCTTTTTTAATTAAAATGCTAGGGATGTTCTTTTCCAGAATAGCCAATGACTTGAGACCACCTTTAAAAATTAAGACCTTTTGGTATAAAGTCACAGAAATTGACTCAAAAGCTTAATTTAAAAAAGATATTCTTTATGAAGATTTTGTCTGCAATCTATGGTTGAAATAATTAAGTTAATGACTACACCCATAACTGATATGCAATAAGGAGAAAAAATTAAGACAGCTGAAACAACACACCCTATTTAGGACAAAATAAAAGTCAAGGGAAACCCGGGACTCACAGGACCCTACACATTGGTGACCAGTACACACTAGATACTACATTTCCAAAAGTAGTACAAGTAAGAATAGTGAAATGATGGACTTCATTTTTATATATCGCTTCTTTGTTAATCGGCACTGAGACAGTCAAGGGACATTTTGTCAAAAAGTGCTCATAAAATGTTCCATACTTTACTTGATAATGCAAGGAAAATCCATTAGAAATGGACCTGTATTTGGTGATGTGTAGGTTTGGACACATTATGGGTTTCTACCATATTAGAGAACCAGTTTTTATATTTTAACTCACTCCACTACCACCAGGAGAGTGCCCCCACTGGAGATCACATGCATTACAGTAAGCACCCACTGTTGTGACAATCCTGATGAATACCAGTTAGTTCACATATATAGCTGAGGAACTGACTTTGGAAGTTTACTCTTATGTTACTAAAATCACTTATACAGCTTCTACTATTAGACGGTTTATGGTGGTATGAATAATGTAAAGGATGGTATGAATAATACCAATGCAGGTTAGGAGCCAGATTCCAGGACTTTGTACTGCCTTTCCTGAAATGAATGAGATTTCTGCTGAGGCTAGCTACTGCTAAACTCAGGACAAGAAGCATAAGAGAGTCCTGGAGCATCTTAGTGGATAGGGAACAATGATAGCCTTAGAGATTTCTGGTAGTATCAAGAGAAGAAAATTGGATAACCTTATGGTAGTGAACAAGTGGCGACCAACAAAAGCCCCTTACTGTCATGAAGTTAAAGACGTTGACCTTTCACAGGAATTTTAGTTTCATAATAATATTTAAAACAACAGATGCTCATTGACACATTCCATGAAAAGATAATGACATTAAACACATGAATTGCAGTTGAAGAAAAGGTAATATACTGAATGAATGATATTGTGAACATTACATTATACTTGCTATTGAAAAAAAAGGCCATTTGTATTTCCTTAATATCAATAATCTTGGCAGAGATGAGAAGTTTGCCCCTCCCCAACTCTCCCTATAGAAGGTCCTATGGAAAACAAGGCTCCCTGATCTCCTGATGTAAATGCCTGACCCCTGGTGGCCACACCATCTGTCTAAATCACAGGAAACACAGTTAAGAGCATACCCTATTGACTCATCATTAACAAGTAAGACTGCTTTTGAGTTAACAAACTCATGAAACAACTGAAACACTGTCTCGCTCTGACACATAGCAGCAGACAGCAAGGGTTACTATTAAAAGTGCTAAGCTCTGTGGTCACACAAGGCTGTAGCCTTCTATCTATCCTGTGTGGTTACTGATCTGAGGTCCATCTCTACTCCTTAATCTGGATGTGAGGACTCTGTATGTGTATATGTGCATAGGGAGGTAGCACAGATAGATCATAAGGCATACAGTGCCCATTATGTTCATCCTGAGGTTCAGAAATGTCGGATTAAGAGATTATCCTGCCATTAGACTAGGGGAGGTAGTTCTTGCTACTTCAACAAGTTGGCCACGTGACCCACTAAATATGACTCTTCTGTTTTGTTTTGCATTTGAGATCTCTGAAATTGAATGCTTTATTTAGGTGGAATATTTGCGTGGATGAGGAGGGTTGGAATAGATTGCCGTTAATTATTAATTTGTGAGTTATTCTCAAAAAATTAGAAAGAAATAGTGCACCCTCTAGTGGACATTTTAAGCACTAGCATAGATAGTTGTACAAAAGGGACTGCTGGGATTGGGTCAGTTACTCACATTTGGCACCCTTTAATCTGTAGGTTAGCATTTGCTCCTTTGTGTTACCACAAAGAATCTGAAAGGTTAATCATAGAACCGGAAAAGGGCAATGGCATGAGCAAGGGAGGGGCAGAGAGAGACAGACACACATAATTGGAAGCAGGCCCCAGAATTGGAAGCAGTCTGTCAGCACAGAGCCGGATGCGGGGCTTGAACCCATGAGCTGTAAGATCATGACCTGAGCCAAAGTTGGACACTCAACCAACTGAGCCACCCAGGTGCCCCTAAACAAAATTTTTTTAATGTTTATTTTTGAGAGAGAAAGAGACCGAGCAAAAGCAGGGGAGGGGTGGAGAGAGGGAGACACAGAATCTGAAGCAGGCTGCAGGCTCTGAGCTGTCAGCACAGAGCTTAATGCGGGGCTCGAATTCAGGAGCCGTTGAGATCATGACCTGAATTGAAGTCAGACCCCTAACTGACTGCGCCACCCAGGCACTCCATGGCAACGTTCATTTTCAATTGTGGAGTATGTGTGCATGTGAGGGTGCTGGGAGGTGTCCCAAAGGTGACTGAAATATAATCTCACTGTTGTTATCAAACTCTGAAAGAACTCTGACATGCAGCGTCTGCAAGGGCACGTGCAGGAGCCAGGGTGGGAGTCCTCAAACCCCCTCTGTATCCTCCCGCGGGGCTGCCCTTCTGTGTTTCAGAGCCCCCCCTCCCTCCACTCCTGTCTCTTTCTTCATATCACCCTCCTGCCCTTCCTGAGGCGTCTCCCATGACACCCAGCCAACAACAAGCCTCCCTCCCTAGTCACCTCCCCTTCCCTGCTTTGTTTTTCTTTATGGCCCTTAAAGTTTGCTGAAGGAATGTTTATTATTTACTTATTCACTTATTGAGTGCCTCTTCCTTGAGATTGTAAACTCAGGGAAGTACAAGATTTGCTTTTGTTCAGAGCTGTATTCCCAGCACCTAGCACTTGGTGGTCAATAAGTAAATTTCGTCCTTTGAAGCTGCCTTCGGAAATTGAGTTTCCAGTCAGAACATGACTAGTTCTGTGACCTGTTTTCCAAGGATTTATACCCCAATGTGGAAGAACGCACTGGTTCCCTGAAAGTGTCTGTTTTTGAACTGCAAACAGAGGAGCACAGTGTTAGGCTCATTCATCGTAATGACTGAGACACTCGATTTGATATCCTCTGGCATTTTGATAGCTATCATTTTTCCTTTGAAAATGTGAGGTTGGTAATGGCCAGTGAGTACTAGCGTATTTCTTACTGTCTTTTGAGTCTGTAGTTCGGTTAAAGAGCAATGTGGAATGCCCTGAAGTGTGTGTGTGTGTGTGTGTGTGTGTGTGTGTGTGTGTGTTTGCCATTAGTTTGATCTAAGCTTTTTGAGTGTCTTCATGTAGTGTTGGAGGAAGGATAGATTAGAAGGGTATATTTGTTTCAATCAAAAACAAAAGTTGTGCCAAGGAATTCTCCTGAATAGTCTTTCTCAGAAAGTTCCATAGGATGGCCATTGGCCTCTGGACAGATGATTCTCTGAACCTAGAATGTGGATACCTTGGTTTTCATCTGTGTGCTCTGGCATAGAATTCTAAGAACATAGGACAGGTTCACCTAGTATTTCAAAAACAAACCATGTTATATACAAATTGGAATATTTTTCAACCATTAATATATATTTCCAAATAATTATTTAATTCATTAACTTACTTAACGATTATGTATTGAGCACTTCCTATTGCCAAGGATTTGGCTGGCCATTGGGGACAAAATTGAACAATGCATGATTACCACCTTAAAGAGCTTGCAGTTTAATGGATAAATAACAGGCACTAATAATGGAGCATCAATTCAAGCCCGATGGTTTGTCAACTTGGTTTAGTTATGTTGCAGTGGGTATTATTATCACCAATATGCCAGTAAGGAAATGGTATAGCTCATATAGTTTAGAAAACTAGACTAAAATGGCTCAGTCATTAGAAGCTACAATGAAACTCTGGTCTTGGATCTACCACTGAATCTTATTTCCTCAGGGACCTCTGCTTTCCTCAGAGTCAAATTTCTCCCCCCACCCCCTACATATCTCTCCCTCTCTCTCTCTCTTGCCAGTTGTTCACCTGTACCTCCCAGTGCCAAGGGCCTTCCCAGCCCACATTGCTGTCACCTCAGCTAGGGTCAAGCACTCGAATCCTGCAGCATCCCTGTGAGAATATGGAGTAGAAGCGAGAGGTTCAGAGGATTCTCTTGCCTTCCAGAAAGCTCCAGAAACTTAGTGATAATCAGGGTTCACAACTTAGTTTTACTTACCTTAGGGGAAGGTTTAGGAAAGCTTGTAGAAGGGAGGTGATTAATGGTTTGAATATCTTAGCAGAAAATGAACAGTGGCTTAATCGCCTTGCTCCTTTGGACAGGAAATAGCCAACTCATAGCTAAGACTCTTGGATGTGAAAAAACAAAGGTTAAGGTTAAGTTTTCTAAATTTAAAATTTTTATCAACTTTAAAAAATGTATCTGATTTTTATGAACTCACATCCTAAAATGGTTTTCCAATTCTTATTTGCAGTTTACTAACTCAATTACAGGTCAAGAACAGGTGACACAAAGCAAAAAAAAAAAAAAAAAAGTTTATACTTTTAACACAATTAGTCTTCCAACTCTGCAGATACTAGCAAAGTGGTTAAAATACTTTAAATACTTGATTCAGCCGAATTAGCATAATTGAGCACAATGGTTCTTTTTTTGGTCATGCTGAGACCCATAGAAAAGCAACTTCTTACTCAAACACACACTGATGTACACACACACACACATACACAACACACACACTCAACTTTTCTGTTAGAGACGATGTCATACAACTCAGCAAAGTGTTATAATATTCTGCTAAGAATATAGACTTTCTACACATGACAGAGAGGGTTTTCTTAATGTTTAAATTGAGCCTCATACACATCCAAAGAAGTGTATAAGCTATAAATGTAAAGTTTGATGAGGTTTTTTCAAAATGAACTCATTCATGTAAACTAACATCCAGATAGGAAATGGTCAAGAACTTCATATAAATGAAATCAGTATTTGCTCTTTCGTAACTGGTTCCCCTCACTTGGAATTATATTTGAGATTTTTCTATATTGTTGTATGTGTTTTTTTCTGAATATTGTTAATAAAGGGTATAACTAAATAGTGTTCTATTATATGTAGAGACCACGATTTATTTTTCATTCCATTCTTGATGGGCACTTGGGTAATCCCCAATTTTTGGTTGTTAGGAAAAATATTGCTATTGATGTTCTTTTTGCATTTTTTTTGTGAATATATGTATATGCTCTTTTGTGTACATAGGACCTTAAAATAGGCATATTTTCTACATTTAATACTACCAGATAATTTCCCAAGATATTTGTATCAATTTGTACTTCTACCATCAGTGTCGGAGAGCTTTGGTTGCTGTACATTCTTGCCAATGTTAGACATTTTCTTTGAGGGGACATATGATATTACATTTGCTTTTAATTTGTATGATCATACAGCCAAATCAAGCTGTACACTTTAAGTATTTAAGTCATTTCCTCCATTTTTGATTTGAGTTTTCTTTTTCTTAATGATTCACAGTTCTTTATACATATCTATTGTATATATCAATATATATTCTATATATATCTATTATATCTATATCAATCTAGTATATATAATATGATACATATCTATTATATAAATATCAATATATCTATTATATTCTATTATACTTGATACATTGGGTAAATGTATTGCAAATATCTTCCATTCTATGGGCTGCCTTTTTGCATTCTTACTAGTGTCTTTTGATGAACAAAAGTCTCAGTTTTAGTGTCGTTCAATTTATAATCTTTTCTTTTTATTAGCCCTATTTGGAAAACTTTTTTACCTAATCCAAGGTCATGAAGACCTTTTCCCAGATTTTCTTCTAAGTTTTATTGTTTTAACCCTGCAGATAGATCTGCAATCTACCCCAAAATGATTTTTTTTAATGGCTTGAGAAACATACATCTTATTTTCCATACAGATATCCAATGAACCAAATCTACTAGCACAATTCAGAAAAAGATTTAGTGCTGTTTAATTTGAATAATGGTGGTATTGTTATGTGGAATGGATTGTATCTCAAATCATTCTGTAAGTTTAAGTAGTTAATAGGTTACATATCATGAATATTTCTTTTTAGTATGCTTTCATATTCCCAAATCCTAGCAAAGAAACTGAACCTTGAGTGATAATGATTGCATTAGAATTTTCTTGAAGCCATTGCTAATATATTAAGTATATTAGAGATATTACATTAAAAAACCTTCAACATGTAAGCATAAATTAATAGATGTTCATTATTTGCATAATATTTTATAGGAAAATGCAGAAAACATGTAAAGCAATTTGATGAAAATTATTTATATCTATTACATTAAAGAAAAAAACAGAAAATTCAAGTTGGTCAGACAGTAGTTTTTTGTTTTCATACAAAAAAGGTGGAAGGGAATAGTGACAGCCATAAGTGTTAAATGGAAAACATGTACATGAACTTACGTTTTTGAAAACTTATTCAGTAGCAAAAATAACCTTTGCTATTTCAGCTAATGCTCTATCTACTTCTCTATTAACAGCAACATTGAGAAGTTTCAAAATAATTTTTATTTTAAGAAAAGCAAAATAAGAGTTAAAATGAATGTTTGGGTTTGAATATTGAGTACATTTTGATTTAGGACTTTCTGTTTTGAGTACATAAAGATAATTTTGTATCCATCAGCATAACTGAGCCACTGAAATATTTTCAGTTCTAGCACTAGAGTAGAACTGAATCTGTGTTTCTCTAAGATAAAGCAACTGGGCTTTTGATAATTAAACTATTACTTCTTGGAAGAGTAAATACCCCGAGGATAAGTCACCCCCACATCAGCTGTAAGGACCTTGGCTTGTGGAATATTGAGGGGAGGCAGGTGTGGCTGGCTGCATAGGAGGGGGTCTTGGTTACAAGGACCAAAGCTACCCTTACCCTACGACAGGATGCCTATGTAAGTTATGTGGTCCCGTGCAAAATAAAAATGCGGGGTCCCTTGTTCAAAAAATAGGAAGAAAGTGTCATTAAATGTACATGTAAATGTACATGTGAATATAAAGCTTCTTTCTATATTCCACAGTCTCTCCCAAATTGTCATGGGGCTTTTAGTTTGCTGTTTAATGTTTTTGAAAATAAAAAATATATATAATTTTAAATTATTAGTGTGAATTATTATTCATCGTTAGAGTCTAAACATAATGTAACAGCACTCAACCTGTATGCAGAATCACTGAAATTACATAATTTGCATTTTGTGCATGTACACATAGTTCGTTCTTACCAGAAGACTAGAAAAGCTTCATAAAACGGATTTGACTGTTTTTATTTCTTCTTCATATATGCAAAATATAATTCACTCTTTCCTTCCCCTTGCCTTTCATGTCATCCTTTTTAGTGTAAGTGGTTCGTTAGTAGAGGAAGTAATGCAAATAATGAGGAATATGATTAGTCTTGAATGTGTCTTGGAGCATCATTGCCTTTTGTCTGATAAAATGCACAGTGTGGCCTTTTGGGACTATTTGTGCCTCCACGTACTCAGTCATCGATATAACATGTTTCTCCTGTACTTCCTGAGTGTCCCTGGGTTCCCACCACTGTGGGTCCACTGGAATTCTTTTCACTCATGAACACAGCCGGTGAGCATGCTGTATGTGAATAGGACATCAAGAAACGGTCAGTGTGCAGGCTGCATGTGTCTTCTCTGCTTATGCCCCGTTGTCCTATCAGACTTCGCTTACAAAACAGAACCTCAAAGACAGTATCATTAAGAATTTAAGATAGTGACAACAGAGCATTGAACCAAATAGAGGGCCCTTCTGAGCATGGCATTCTGAGTGCCCACACTAGTTATACACTCATGAAGCCAGCCGACAGCAGACAATTTGTTCAGATGACACCCCGAGATTTACACGACTCTCCTTAGTGCAGCAGGCCTCTTCGGGCACGGGCTCAGTCAAAGGAAGTCTGGGAGGAAATATTAACACCACATTTGGCACTGGCTTCTTTATCCCAAAGGCGAGAATTCCCAGACCACAGGATGATCTGCCCTCCACTGGGGATGAGCAGGAAGAGGGAATGAAGGGCTGATGCCACTGACTTTCCTGTCCACTCTATCCCACAATTAGGCCTCCTATTTTTAAAAGTCTTGATATTTTGTGCTCAATGTGACCAAACAATGTTGGTAGAAAGAGGGGTTAGAATCTTTTCTCTTATCCTCAGTCTTAGTGGTTTTCAAAGTTTGCATCACATTAGCATTACCTGAGGAGTTTTAGATAATTTCAAAACGCAGACCACAGTCCAGACCAATTACCTCAGAACGGCTGAGTGTGAGCGGGATGCTATTAAATTTGTCCAAGTGATTCCAAAGTGCAGCTGAGGTTAAGAACCACGGCTCCAGGAGGCCCTGGGTGCCTCAGTTGGCCGAGCATCTGACTTCCGCTCAGGTCATGCTCTCATGGTTGGTGGGTTCAAGCCCTGCATTGGGCTCCCCCGCTGTCAGTGCAGAGCCCGCATCGGATCCTCTGTTTCCCTTTCTCTCTGCCCCTCCCCTGCCCATGCTCGCTCTTATTCGCTATCTCTCTCTCTGTCTCTCAAAATAAAGCTTAAAAAAAAATACAGCTCCAGCTTTTTGCTACTCAAAATGTAGCCCCTGGACCTGTGATATCAGCATCACCTGATAGCTTGTCGGCCCGCGGAAGCTTAGGGCCAGACTTGCTTAGTCACATCAGAATCTGAATCTTAACAAAAGTTTAAGACGGCTGCAGTGAGTACAACTTTTGTTAACAGCTGGAGGCTGGCCCCTTAGATTCTCCAACAGACAACTGGTTCTCAGTCCTGGCTGATGCTGGAATCACCCATTCCATTCTAGCAAGAAGTCCACAGACACACTGAAATTATTTTTAGGTTTAATAATTGTTCATTGGGATTATAGCGCTATTAGACTATTTTCATCAATTGTGTTCTAATAAGAATTTTATTTCTTTTTTTAATGCTTCGAATCTTATAATTATATTAAATTTAAAAATATTTAAAATTAAAAAATTTTTTTAATGTTTTTTATTTATTTTTGAGAGACAGAGAGAGACAGCGTGAGCAGGGGAGGGTCAGAGAGAGAGGGAGATACAAAATCCGAAGCAGGCTCCAAGCTCTGAGCTGGCAGTCAGCACAGAGCCCGATGTGGGGCTTGAACCCACGAACCATGAGATCATGACCTGAGCTGAAGCCGGACACTTAACCGACTGAGCCACCCAGGAGCCCCTAAAAATATTTTAATCTACACATAAGATTTTATTGCAGAAAAATACAATGTGTGATTAAGAAAAAATATTAAAGCATAAAATATATTACAGTAGTAAAAAATTATGTGAGAAAGTAGATTATAAATATCAGTTCAAGGAAAAAAAAGGAATGTAAAATTTCCAGCTGTTTAAGATGAACATATTCTTTAAAAATGGACGACCATCGATATAAATCCCATGGTTTCTACAGTCCATTGGATTAACTTAGCAGAGTGATATGATTTTAACACATCAAAATATCAATACTTGCAATATGCCAACAATTACATTATTTTTAACCATTTAAATTTATGATGAAAAAGATTAAATGATCTCTTTTTATTTTAAAATGTCAATATTCACAATATGCCAAGGATTATATTAACTGCAACAATTTACATTTATAATGGCAGATGTTAAATGCCAGTATGTGACAGGTCCATAGTTTTCCAAAATTCCGAGAATGTAAGATAATTGGAGGACCATGGATACATAACAGAACCTGAGATTTTCATGGGTGTTTCTTGAGCCCTTGGTCAGTCTCTCAGCTTCTCTATGGTCCACTTACCAACATGCATTCTTTTCCTAGAATCCTCAGTGTCGCTGTGAACCATATGGGAAGCAATTCTGTCCGACTGTGTTGCTTTGACAGCCCCTTCCCCTTAGTCAGGCTCCTTAAAGCTGGATGTTGCTGGAGTTGAATAATCAGATTTACTCATTATTGATTTTCCCCTTTGGCAGTATACCTTAATATTATAGTGGATCTCCTGTTAACTAAGTTTTGGGGGAGCCATAATTAATAATACTGGAAATCATGTCCAGCCAAGCACTTTGTGTCTGTATTCTGATTTTAGAGTTTCCATTTCTTAATGCTGAACTCGTGGGCTCTGCCATTCATTCAACATGGAAGGGAGACCAGGGGCTATGATGGGGAGCTGGGGTGCCCCTGGAATGTTGCCACTCAGGGTTCCAGTTGAGTGTAACTCACAACATTTAATTTTTAGCCTTCTCAAAGTAATATTGTCACAAAGTTTTTAAATCAAAGAATTACCAAAAAGCTTGTATTAAACTTTTCCTTCCCCTTCTCTCCCCAGCCTTAGTCTCACTTCTAGAGCTACTTTCAACTCTTAAGCTGTTTCTTCTGGAGTTTACATTTACAAAAATTATTTATGATGCTCATTCTTAAGTTTAGACTTCATTCATAACACAATGTATTGATAGTGGAACCATTAGTTCTTTAACAAGGGATTCTCTCTCTCCCCAACCTATAGGGTCATAACTCAAGCTTTGATTAACTAACCATTCACTGTTACATTTTTATCAATATAGAAACATGTTCACTGATAAGCCCAGTAGTTAACTATATTTCTTATATACATTTTAATACTAATTTTCTATATTCTAAACACAGTATGTACTGAACATGAATTCTTTAGCAAATCCTAGAACATTTTACTATATTGTTTTAGTAGTATGTTCAAAACACTTGAAAATCTATGAATTCTTTTAGTCTTCATTCATTTGTTCCTGACACACTACCTCAGCTCTGATCTGAACAAATGGTTTCTGTACCTGGAAAGTTTTCTTTACCAGGTCTCTGTGTTGGGTGTTGGTTGGATGTCCTAATTTTATAATCTTCCTCTTTCTCAGTGGACTTCCTTGTTTTGTTAGGACACATATACTGGTAGCTTCCCTAAAATGAATCAGAGATATATTTTTTGAGTTCTCAGATATCTGAAATGGTTTTATCTTATTCTGACTTATGATTGGTAATTTGGTCTTATATAGAATTCTAGGTGGAAAATAATTTTTAATTGGAATCTGAAAGGTACTCTTTCACTCTCTTTTAGTATCCACTGTGGCTCTTAAAAAGTCTGATGTTATTTGGATTCATATTCTTTTGCATGTGGGCTTCTTTTTGCCTCTCTAGGCTTTTATATACCCCTTAATAATAACTTTCTATTTTCTAAACTCAGTATGTACTGAACATGAATTCTTTAGCAAATCCTAGAACATTAGTTGTGGTATCCTGAAATTTCATGATGATGTGTCTTGGTGTTTTCTAAATCATGCAATGGTTGTCATTCAAGTGAACATGTTTCCATGTGGGAATTTATGTCCATCAGTTTTGGGAAATTTTCTGATATTTTTGCTATCATCATCATCATTTTTTATTATTTCCTTATTTCCATTCTTTCCATTCTCTTTTTTTGGAACTCCTATTAGTCATGTACTGGATTGCATGTACTTAATTGCTGATTTTATTACCATTTATTTATTTATTTATTTATTTTGAGAGAGATCAAAGGAGGGGCAGAGAGAGAGAGAGAGAGAGAGAGAGAGAGAGAGAATCCCAAGCAGACTCCACACTGTCAGTTCAGAGCCTGACACAGGGCTTGATTTCACAGACCGAATCATGAACCAAACCATGAGATCATGACCTGCACTGAAATCGAGAGTCCGGCACTTCACCAACTGAACCACCCAAGTGCTCCTGATTTTATTACCTTTAAATTACTTTTTTGTTCAACTTTCTGGAAGATTGTTTGAAATTATTAAATCTTCTATTGTGTTCTTTATTATGATTATCATATTTCATTTTGAAGAGCTTCTTTTATTCTCAGATGGATACAACTGAGTTTGTTGACATGGAAAAAAAATTACTGTGTTGTAGTATATGGTTAAGAGGTTAACCTGAAGCCAGACCATTTACACTCAAACCTCAGCTCTGCCATTTACTGGTTGTGTAAACATGAACGAATTTAAAATTTTCTCATTTGTAAAATGGGACGACCTTCATAAAGGATGATTGTATTTATTCACTGATTCAATGCACTTAAGGTGCTTAGAACAGAGCTTGACTCATAGCAAAACCCTCCATAAGCATTGACCATCCTTTTTATCTGTTTGAGGTTTTTAATTATATAATTAAAGTTTTCCCTCTAGTTTTGTTGTCTTTCCTTTCTTTGGGTTCTTTTTGTTAACTTGGTGTTCATCTTATATACTTGAAGATTTCCTCAAATGTCCCATGATCCTTGACTCTTTGTTCATAATTAAGAGTGAGTCACTAAAAAGGTGGTTGCAAGTTGTATATGTGTGCATTAGGCTACTCGACCTATCGAGTTCATTGTAAGCTTCCCAGATATTAAAACCGCCTTTTGGGGCACCTGGGTGGCTCAGTCGGTTAGTCCACCGACTTTGGCTCAGGTCAGATCTCACGTTCGTGGGTTCGAGCCCCGTATCAGGCTTTGTACTGACAGCTCAGAGCCTGGAGCCTGCTTCCGGTTCTGTGTCTCCTTCTCTCTCTGCCCCTCCCCCTCTCATGCCCTGTCTCTTTCTGTATCAAAAATAAATAAAACATTAAAAAAAATAAAACCGCCTTTTTGTTGGAGGGTGCCAAAATGTAATATGAGGCTATCTTTTCTTGCTAGTGTTTAGGTTATTTAGAGATATCTGGATACAGTAGAAGGCCTTTAAACCCAACAGCTCCATGTGTATGCTTTCATTAATCCCTTTTTCAAGCTTAGCACTTTTCCATATTCATGCATCCTTCAGTCTAGACCCTCATTGCTTAGATTTCCTCAATAAATATTTCAGTTTCTTTTGGGGAATTACTGAAGGGGTAGTTACTTGTTGTGCTTGATTAGGAAAGAGAGCTGGGATGTCCAACCACTCTCTGTTTAGAGTATCAACAAATCCACCTGTGTTCAACTTTACGCCTAAGACTTACCTGGTATCTTGCCCAACTGTAAGCCTTTCATGGGTGCTCTAAGGTGTGCTGACTAATTTCCTGTTGGTATCCTCTCTTTCTAGTAGGGCACAGATTCTCAGTTAGTTCTCACTTATTGAGATAGTTACTGATACTCCATCCACTTTCCATCCTCAAAAATTTTATTAAAACCTTTTTTTCTGCAGTTTCTCTGTCTCCTATCCCACTTGCCTTTTGGGTTGTATCATTTTATCCCCTTTAACTATCACTTTAGTGGGGTTCAGGGAAAAAAGAGGAGCCTAGGGTGAATTTGCCTTGTTTAATAAGTAGAACACAAATGAATTTTTTAATGGGAAGCTTTATCAGCTTTTTTGTGTCCTAGGTACATCAGAAGTGTCAGGAATTAGGTATTGCTAATAACTCTGGGTCTTTTGTAATATGCCCATTCCAATTGCTAGGAACCACTAGCTCACATTCAGCTTGCTACATTAGGGAAAGATATAGTTTGTGGCAAATCATCAAACTGTATTCCTATCTGAGATTCAGAGGCCTCAGATTACTGTGTCCATGGATAGCAGTCTTTCTTTGAAAAAGCTATGTCACTTGTGTTTTTGTTCCCTGTCAACTTTCAGATAAATCAGCTTGTCTCTCTGTGCCTCGTTTTTATGAATGCTAAAGGACATAGCTGACATCATATGGACATCCTATGATAGGGATTATAGTGTTTTCCTACAAACCTCTCTTGGCTCAGGTCTTAGTGATTCCTTGTTCTGAATCCAAGAGGTAATAGTAATTTAACCAACTGCTTTACCACTTTCAAAAAGTATACATATTAATAAAAGTATACATATTGAACTGTTGGATTCCAAAGCCCTGACTTTCAAAAAGATACTCACTTCTACCTTAGATGAATTCCGCCATATAAAAACTTTTGGTGTGTACCCTTGTGGGAACCAGACCCTTTGGGTTAAAAATGACCATAATCAAATTCAGAGACCCCTCCAAGAATACATGGAAGAACTGAACAACCAAGCCTCAGAGAAGCAGCTAGTTGCTAGTTCTCTCTCTTAAGCATCTATGACCAGGGATTTGAATGCTACCAGTAGCATAACGTCTCTCATCTTGGATGTTCTTAATGTCACCACTATTATTTTTGCTTGCTCCACAGAGCGTTGAATATGAGCCACCAATAGCTCATGAGTTTTTGATATTATATTTTTCACCAACACTGAAGACTAACCCACTTTTTCAGTATCAGTCCAAAACCATTCTTCAGAAGGGCTTCACTTGGCTCAACTTGAATGACATATCCATACCTGAGCCAATCCACTGGAGCCCTGGGGTGAAATCAGGTAAGGATGTCATCTCCCAAGGAAGCCTTTTGGATGGAGTAGTTGTGGGGGCAGAGACAAATCCTCCGGAAAGTAAGAGATGGTGCTGGCCAGATAGTACCTTAGATCCTCGCTACAAACTAGCATTGAATTTTGGAGCAAAATTTTTTCTTAGTGCAAAACATATGTAATACTATGTTCTTTATACACATAAACTTAAAGTGTAACTATTAGAGGCAAAAGGAACACATTTTTATATTGTCATTTTCAAACCTTCTCTTTTCAGCCTGAAATAACCAGCTTATGACAAGATTGATAGCTCACTTTAAGAACAAAACTCTGACAGCACTTTATTGACTTTGACACTTTCAATAAAAAACTCTCTTGCAGTATTGATGACCTGAATATAAGCAAAGAGAATAAAAAATGTTGGAATGAAAGATACTTTTAACATAATAGACCTCAATATATATTTTGGATATTGCCGTAGTGAAATGTCCAACCTGGAATCAGAATCACTTTGAAACATGATAAATATCAAATAAATGAGTAAAATGATTTTTGACAAACTGGTTTAATAAAATTATATAAATTAAACAAGGATATTGTAATCATTTTGGCTTAGTGGTACAGTATGTTAAGAACTAGTTATTGATGTCCTTCAAAGGACTTGACATAAACTTGAATTTGACACATAGAATTGAAATCTTCCATCAGTTTTCTGCCACTCAGTGACTTTTACATTCTGGTTGTTTAAAAATATAAGAATTACACTTTACATTTGAGAGGTTGTTTTAATTAAAATATCAGGACTGAATTATACTTCCTCACAATCTGAATATAAGATTGAATTACTTACTTTTTGTATCCGTGCAGATACAAAACCTGCTTTATAGCTGGTAAGGAAATTCAGCCATAAATTGGCACTCTGAATATTCACATTTTAACACACATCTTAGTAATTGGCGAATATCTGTTAAAAACTAATGCATGATTTTAAAAAGTAAGAAAGCATGCTTTAGGTTGATAGATGCAGGTTTTAAAAACATTAATGCTAGGGAGCCTGGGTGGCTCATTTGGTTGAGCAATAACCTCTTGATTTCGGCTCAGGTCATGATCCCAGAGCCATGGGACTGAGTTCCACATTGGGGTCTAGGTTGAACATGGAGCCTGCTTAAGATTTTCTCTCTCCACCCCCCTCCTCCCCTAGTGCTCTCTCTCTCTAAAAATATATTTTTTAAATGTTTTTATTTTTTATTTTTGATACAGAGAGAGACAGAGCATGAGAGGGGGAGGGGCAGAGAGAGAAGGAGACACAGAACCAGAAGCAGGCTCCAGGCTCTAAGCTAGCGGTCAGCACAGAGCCCGACGCGGGGCTCGAACCCACAAACGTGAGATCTGACCTAAGCTGAAGTCAGAGGCTTAACCGACTGAGCCACCCAGGCGCCCCTAAAAATATTTTTAAAATAAAAATAATAAAAATAATGTAGAATAATCAAAACTGTCCCCTGCTGTTATAATTTTCTCTACTTCAAAATTTCAGAAATTCTCTGAACCTTATATGTAGAGCTCTTGATGATTTCAGATTGCTTCACCTATGTGTAAAATGTGATAGGTAGTTGCAGATTTAGGTACATTATTTTGAAATACCTCTTTTGAGATATTCTCTTTAGCATGATGTATCAGCAGTCTCTTTTTAAGAATGCATGCATATTTATGTAGATTGGATTATATACTTGTCAAATATAAATGGAGATGATAGAGTCATTAGGATCTTATTCATTTCAACTCGCATTAAAATCACTGAAATTTAAAACATTCAGGGATGAAACAGAATGTGGGTATGAAAATACAAACATATGTGGATGTACCTTCTCCCTTTTCTGTTGCAGCTTAAATTTAGTGGCTTCAAAGTCTCCAGGGAATGGAAGGAGAGATTGAGAGGGATGTTATGAGCCAGGAGTACTGTACTTTGCCTTTCTGAGTGGGATGTGAGCTGTGTCAAAGCTAGGAAACTTCAAATAAAGTCACTACATACCAGACTGTAGAGGGAGAATTCCTGAGAGACTGGCTTATAACAGATAAATAACTTGAGCTTATATGTCAAAGAGATACTTATGGCCATTTCTCAGAGTCCCCGTGCCTAGCCAATTGTAAAAGCGGAGAAGAAACTAGGCCAAATGAACCTGAGCATAGATTAGCCAAGGTTAGTAAATACATGAAAATACACCATTGCCTTGTGAGTGTGGGATGCTCAGAGATAGTGATTTTCAGAATTAAGCTTTAGGAGTATTATCAGATATTTGACACCAGTAGGTACAAAAGACAAGATGTCTTAGAGTCATTCCCGTGCTCAAAATTTGTGGTGACAGAAAGGGTGACATGGAAGATTTGGGAATGATAGTGAATTTTGACAATACATTGGTACCTGAGATGGCTTTGGAGGAGCCCAAGCAATACCTTCTTATTGGGATAAATGTCCAATGTCAATGAAATAGATGGGCTGATTATCAGGACGTATAAGTACTCTCTTAAAGATTTTTGCCCCTTTCACTTGCCTTGCTTTACCAAACTCAAGGGACTGTATCATTTTTATAGAGTTTGATAGACAATTGAAGTGATCTCTAAATAACTGTGTCCAAATTTCCAAGCATCTCTATCTGATTTAACTTTAAGTTAGCAAATGTGGTCGAGAGTGACAGCCAGAGGGCTGGAGTCCTAGATGGCCCCAAACACTAAAGGAAGTGAAGGGTCATCATTCCAGAGATTCGAGGTCCAAAAGAAGTACATGATGTGGTGAGTCAGCCACTCCTCCAGGGGGAAAAAGACACCCTAATTCCCTAATTCTTCACCTTGGTGGTGATTTCCTGTCTGGACTCAGGAATGCTCAGCAGTGTCTTACTATCTTGCTTCCCTTCTGATTCTATTCACTTGGTTTTCACTGTGCTGTATGTGCCTCAAGGCTTGTCTGTAATGAGTATGACATGGTGGATAGCCACCCTCTGACAAGTGAGCAGGAAATTAAATTATTAAGACTGATTAATAAGGTTAATTTAACTGACTGCCTCCCTCACTACTTCCAACACACCATTCCACTCAATTAAAAAAAGAAAAGGGAAGGGAAGAAGAAAAGAAGAGAGGATTAAAGAAAAGAAAGAAGAAAGACATTGGAATAATTTACATATGGATGTATATAGAAACACATTTTAATAAAATATTTGATTTCACCACGTGAAAAACTAAGATAGCCAATCAATTTATTGTAAGAATCTGGGAACTATAAGAGACTCTTAAATATAGATAACAAACAGAGGGTCACAGGAAGGGGTGGTAGGGGGATGGGCTAAATGGGTAATGGACATTAATGAAGGCACTTGTTGGGATGAGCACTGGATGTTATATGTAAGAGATGAATGGCTGGGTTCTACTTCTGAAACCAATACTATACTGTATGGTAACTAACTTGAATTTAAATTAAAAAATTAAAAAGAAAAGAATCTGTGAAGAATATTACCCATCAAGCCAAAGGAACTAGATTGAGAAAAGAGTCAGTGATTTACATAAACTGGGATCCAGGGAAACTTGCAGGACTGTAAGAAATTAGCAAGATCTTTTACGCCCCATTTGCTGCCAGATCTCTAATTTGGAACACAAGGTCTGATTTGGAACAAAGAGGTCCAGACTGTCTCTTTCTACTTGGGACAGCTTGTACTATTATCTAGGGGTTATTTAGCTATGAAACAAAAAGGTCATTTAATAGGAATGTTGTAATTCAATGAAGCAATATAATCCTATAACCTACTACAAACCCCACTGGTCTCCTGCATCCCTAAACTCTGCAGCTGTATTATTCATGGTCCCCACAATTATTCTCATTCTTTTATACCCTTTCCTTCATTCTTGCACTCTCCACTCCCTCAAAATACAAGATTATCATGCATATGTATTTGTTGATTATTTAATGGTTGATGGAAAGGTGGAAGTCATTCAAAAATAGTGTGTCCTTAGGGTATTTGGTTGAAAGAATATCAGGCTGTTGCACGTGAATGGGGACTTATTATGAGATTATCGTGTGGCGGTAAGAGAGAGAAGACCAACACAGCTGAGCCAAATGAAATAAATGGGAGCGATGCATTGGCCACAACATAGAGAGCCTGCCCAAGAAGGAAGAGTCATTTAGGATTGAAGGAAGTTCTGGGGAACAGGGCATTTATTTCATGGGGCCCTCACTGATGGCTCTTTTATCTCAATTGTATCCCCTCTGATTTTCCTACTTGTGTCTAATTACCACCCTCTCTACCTTACGCATATCAGTACTCTGTTGTATTTTCTGCTTACTTATAATTCGGCTCCTTTGTACTCCTCTGCTTTAAGTTTGCTTTTTGTGTTTTTTAATCCACTCCCTCCTTGCTAATAATTACAGCTATTTCTGTATCTTGCCCTAAAATTCCTGTCACACTAAAATTCTTGAGGAGGATACTTTGATTGGGCTAGATAATCACCATGAATCTTGTTGGGCAGATGCATTGAATGGGTCAGTTTGCAGTGAGGCACCTGCTCTGGTCTCAATAGTTACAGGTGATATGCAGGATTATTCAGGGACAGGGAAGGAGTCCTTGTTGCTCCTGCTTCAGCAGGGCTGCTTCTTAATGGTTTCCCTTCTAAGACTACTATTGGAATCATGGCTGCTGAAACTGGTATGTTTACTTTAATTGAAGCCAGATTTTGTCTAGATACTGTACAAGTCAAATTCCTTACAACAAATATTCTCATGTGAATAATCTCAGATTTAAGACTATAATGCATGGATCAAATTCTTGTTTAACTTTAAAAAGTTAGTTTGGTTCACAGCAGATTTGATTCCTTTGTTCCTTCGTTCCTTCCTTCCTCCCTTCTTCCTTTTTTCCTTCCTCCTTCTTTCTCTCCCTATCTCTCCCTCTCCCTTCTTTCCATATTTCTCTTTGGACTTTTATTTTGAATTCAATTTATATATATTCTATAAAGTTTTGCATTGCTTGATCATAATGCATACTATTGAGGCTTTCCTTCATCCTTGACGTGACTCAGTGGAGCCATAAATTTGCAAAGGAGAAGTATAACTGGTGTCTATCAAAATTTTCTAAACTCAGGTTTCCATAGTTATTGGCTGATATCTGTTAAATGATGGTTTTCTGGAGGGTTATGTCCAATTTTAAAGTATCCAAGGCATGTTGAGAGGGAGTATTCTGTATTTACTACTTTCTTTGTATATATAAAAATATTCCAACAACATGTTTCACAACAATTTTAAAGAAAAAATATTTTTAAATGTTTTCAAAATCAAAGTTTTATAGGTTATACATACATTTGTCTCTCTTTTGTTTACATAGCTATATACCACTTATAAACTCAGCTTTTTAAAATTGGAGGCAGCCAGACCTGGTTAAAATGGCAAATGTGCTGACTGTCCAGTCTTTTTCTTAAGCAAAGTATTAGACTAGGCTTGCATTTCTTCATTTGTAAAATCAGGATAATAATTTTACTCTTATAGAGCTGCTGTTTGTAAGATGAAATCAGATTACGTATTAAACATGAAAATCACCTAGCACAGTGTCCTGTTTCATTGAAGGAATTTAAGAAATATTAGATGTTCTTCTCTCTTTTGTCATAGTGCAGCTAGTTTTATTTTTGCACACACTCGCTGTGGGCTGTACTTCCTCTCCTGTAGAGTGAGCACATAACTTGTTATCAAGAAGAGACCATTTTGAGTAATTATTAGTCCAGAAGAATGTGTATAAAATAGAACGGTCACTAGCTAATTGTGAGCATGGTTGTTCTATCCACAAACCTATTCCTGTTGGCTTGGATTTGGGGTCTTGGCAGTAATTTAGGGCTGAGAAATCATAGACACCTACTTAACCTGAAACTTTCAATATGGTCTCTTTGTTCTTCTTCTAAACCCCTTCTTGTTCTCACTTCCTGGTTTCCATAGTCAATCAGCGTGATGACGCCTGGGTTATACTCTCATCTCCTTAGCACTCGTGTAGACCAATCCCGTATTTCTGAATTCAGCACTTGCCGTCAGGAGTTTTGAGTGACCCTGGAGAAAAACCCCAAAGCGTGCTGACTCTTAGCACATATCTCAAATGGGTCTTCGGCTCCGCCTACCAATCCAGCTACATTTCTCTCTGAAGGACTACTCCACGTAGCCTCTTCTCACTTCAAATGACATTCCCTTTCCATTATTTCATCTATGTAATGTGCATGCTTTTTATTTACTAAGAGAATGGAAGCAATTAGAAAAGAATTCTGCATCTTCCTACAACCAAACCTATAAGCCTTCCTGTATCTGAACCCATATACTCAACACAACCATGCTACAGACCTCCAAGGAGCATTCTTCCCATTGCAGTCTATGTGAATAGTACCTTCTCATTTCAACAGCTGCTTACTGGGTGTCTCCACATTCTCACATTCTCTTTTTAATCTGTTTGCATTCTGGTGTTTTTTCCTCATGTGAGCTTTTCTAAAGACCACCAGTAACTTCTACCTTACCAATCTATTCCATTATCAGTCTTTACCTTACTCAACTCCTCCTTCCTGATTTTCCTTCATGGGCTTCTCTTTCTGTCTCCTTCCTTAAAGCCTCCTTCTCTGCTTAGTACAACAGGAGTTTTATATTCATATCCCAGCTCTATCACTTACTTGCAAGTTTCCTAGCTGGTCCATCCCTCTTTCCTCATGTGCAAAATAAAGATAAAATAGTGTTTATGTTAGAGGATTGTTATAAGGATTAAATAAATATAAATATTGAATGATTATACTGTACACCCAAAAGTTATATAATAGTCTATGTCAATTATACCTCAAAAAAAATCTCTGGCTCAAGTATTGGTGTATTTTTCTTAATTTTTTAGTTAAACCTTTCCCTCTGCAGACTCAATTTTTTACTCAGTTTGTTAAAGCTATTTTTTATTGTCAACAACGACAAAAAAGTGTCTGCCTTCATGTTGGGATATGCTAAGGTACGTGATTACATTTGTGTTAAGGGAAGGCCTTTATTTCATGTCTCCTTAAATAAAAATTTCAGTTGACTTTCAGTACTGGAGGGAATTAGTTTGGGAGGAAGGAAGTTGTGTAGTGTTAAAAAAAATAAGTTAATTCAGGTCAAGTCTTTAGAAAATTACCTCGTGAATAGTAGGATTCAGTCAATGTGCTATTAATTTTTTATTAAATGTTAGTGTGTCCCAGCTTTTATACTTGGCTATCTTCTCTTCACTATCTACATTATCTACCTGAGAATGCTCTTCTAGTCTTTTAAATTGCACTCATACTAAAGCTTCCCATCTTTCTCATCCTTAGCCATAACCTCTCTGAGGTCCAGATTCATTCATTCATTATTTACCTAGAGTCTCTACCGAATATCCAATGGGCACTGAGATCTCAACCGGTCCAAAGTAGAATAATTACTCTAAGGACCAACCACGCCTCTCCTTCCCACCCACCCTGCTCCTTCCCTGGCTTCTTCAGTCCTGTTCATGGCATCGTGGCTCACCTGCTTGCTTAGCAGAAGTTGTCTGCAATCTTCCCTTTGATTGTACTTTGAATATATCTCCCGAATTTGACTGGTTCTCACCATCTCCATTGCTTCCACTTTGGTCCAAGCTACCACCGTCTCCTGCTCCTCCACTCTTGTTTCTCTAGCAGCCATGTCCCAAATCCACAATCCTACCAGACTCCCAGCACTTCCTAGCCTCTTCTGTGAGGCCATCTGTACCCCCTCCCTCACTTTATTTCACCCAAGCAGAGAGCTCTGGATTTTACTTAAGTCCAAAAAGCCTCTTCTTACAACTATGACTTTACTCATGTTCCCTTGCTCTGGTATACTTGTCTCCTGTGTCTTCTCATGTCAATTTCTTCTCATTATTGAGGTCTTTGTTCAAATACTATTCCTCAGAGGTCCCCTCTGTAACCACCTTATATAACCTTGCCCTCTCTACACCTTTACCCTTTTTAAAAAATATTTTCTAATGTTTATTTAACTTTGAGAGAGAGAGAGACAGAGCTTGAGTAGGGGAGGGTCAGAGAGAGAGGGAGACACAGAATCAGAAGCAAACTCCAGGTTCTGAGCTGTCAGCACAGAGCCTGACGCGGGGCTTGAGACCATGAGCTCATGACTTGAGCCAAAGCTTAACCGACTGAACCACCCAGGTGCCCCAGCCTTTATCCTTTTTTATTGTAATTCACCGCTCACCACTATTTATTTGTTTGCTTTAATAGTTATTGTCAAGTTCCCCTAATAGAATATAAGCCACATGATGTCATGGATGCTGCATTTATCAAAGCTTTCCCAGGGATTATCACAGAGCCTGACATATCTAGCATTCAGTAAATATTTCCTGCATGAACAAATGAATAAATGCTATCCTTTCTTAATCTTCTCAGTGGAGTCTACAGAGTGAGGGGGGCTGGGCAGGAAAATTTATAGATTTAGGGGCTCCTGGGTGCCTCAGTCAGTTACATGTCCAACTTCGGCTCAGGTCATGATCTCGTGGTTTGTTAAGTTTGAGCCATGCATTGGGCTCTGTGCTGACAGCTCAGAGCATGGAGCCTGCTTCGGATTCTATCTCTCTTTCTCTGTCTCTGCTTCTCCCCAGCTCATGCTCTGTCTCTCACACAAAAATAAAAATAAAATAAAATAAACATTAAAAAATTTATAAGTTTAAAATATATATCTTCACCTCATTCATCTTCAGGAAAGGACTATATTGCCTCACTGATTTTCTTTTACTTATTGAAAATTTTTGATTTCTTGCTTTGTATTCATTCATGTACATGCCTAAATATTTTTTTGGTGCATGTTCACCAGTAAGTTTTCAACTACTTTTTAAATTTTTTTAAATGTTTATTTATTTATTTGTTTGTTTATTTATTTAGAGACTGGGTGAGGGGGCAGGAAGAGAGAGAGATACAGAATTTGAAGCTGAAAGCTCAGAGCCTGATGTAGGGCTCCAACTCAAGGACCACAAGATTATGACCTGAGTTGAAGTCAGAAGCTTAACGGACTGAGCCACCCAGGAGCCCCTTTTCAGCTATTCATATGTGAGTGCACCATTGGTTTTTGAAGACCTTTAGCTCAGTCTTTTTTTCAGGAGAATCATGTAACACACATATGTAATGCCTCTGAGGTTATATTTTTTCCTGACGGGGTTACTAATTTTAACAACTATAAATCTAAAGTGTGATAAGTCCAACCTTAACTTTAGTTGTGCCAGTCTCCAAAAAGCATATTCATTTCTTTCTGTGACCTTTTCTTCCTCATGCTAAGTGATTCCAGTTTGTGTAGTACCGCTTCATGGTAGGTGATCATAAAAAGAGCCAACTCTCTTATCTATCATCATTGAACATGCATTACATCTTAAAATTTGATGAGAGTATTTCCTGGTATACTTCAGACCAAGTCAGAATTGGCCATTAATTAGCTTTCCTTGGCCAACCCTCCAATACTAGTAAGCCAGAGTAAGAGACCTCAGGAGCACAAGCTTCGAGTTTGCCAACTTGGGTCCCGATCTAGTTTTGCCAGTTGTGTCTGTAATAAGCGGCCAGATTTTCACTTGTTTGCATCCCCAGCTCCTCTCCCTCTGTAAAATGGCTAACATAGCGCAAGGGTTTAGTGCTGCGACCACGAACAATGACGCATATAGAACAGCTGGCAGACTCTGGCTGGCGAGGATATTTCACATAGCTGACATTGTTGCTTTAGCTATAGTTCCTGGAGGTCTTACTTTACAACCAGAAGCTCCATATAAATATAGGCAATTTCTAGTCATTAACATTTTCTTTTTTAGACTGGCATTCATTCTTTCTTTTTTTTTTTTTAACTAAGGCATAATCTAGTCGACTCTTTTTCTCTCACCCCCACTCCTGGAATTGCATCTTCTTATTTAAAAAACAAACAAATGGGCAGAAAGGATTATATTTCTGCAGTTTGGAAATGTGACTGCTGTTTTAAAATGATTACTATGGCAACAATGTGAGGCCCGGAGACAGGGAGGCCAGTTGAGAAAGCTATAGTGGGTGTTGCGGTATGCCGCCCAGATTGCCCTGTTGGAACTGTGTCTGGGGAGAGCCCATATCCAATGACTGGTCCCTACCTGATGACCAGCCCCATTTCCTCAGTCAAAGACAGCTCAGCTTCCAGAGATCTCTGTGGGATAAACTGAGGCTTCTGGTATCTCTGTATCCTAGTTCAGTTTCTCCTTCTGTCCAATCCTGCTTCCCTCACTTGCTTTTAGATGTTGTGCTCAGTGCATTCTGTAATAAGCTTACTGCACAGAAATATCTACTTTGGAGTCTGTTTCCAGGCAACCTGCCCTAAGATGGAAAAACAACTGCAAAATTTCAAATATGAAATGATGAGAGTGTAAACCAAAGGGCTGGTGTATGGAGATATACATAAGAGGATAAATTCCAGAAATATTCAAGAGGTAGAGTCAGCATAACTTGGTGTTTGATTGTGTGTGTGTATGTATGTATGTGTGTGCGTGTGTGCGTGTGTGCGTGTGTGTGTGTGTGTGTGTGTGTGTGTGTATGTGTGTATTTTGGGTGAGGAAATAGGCAATGTGAGGCTGGGAAGCAGTGAAGGCGAGTATAGATTCTAGGATAACTTCCTGATTTATGATTTAGGCAGCAGGGTGGTCCTGCTTCTCTAGGCATACGTGGTCTGTGAGCATGTTTTTGGGATGTGCTTTCCCTAGGCTGGCTGGGTGTTTGGACTCCCACCTGGTCTATGGAGTATGAAATTGAGGAAGAACAAAGATGGTATTCAGGGTCAACGTCAGAATGAAACACAACAAAAGTCAACCAAAAGTATCAGATCAAGAGAAAACGAGTTTGGAATCGGGCTAGGAGACCCTGAAGAAAGTCACTAATACAATAGAAGATAGATTTAGGAGTGTTTCCCCACAGGATAGGAGCTTGAAGGTATATGTTGTTAGAGCAGATAAGTAATGGTGTCTGATTGAAGAAGGAAAGAAGAAGGAAGCACAGGAGAAGATCTAGATGGAGTAGATGAAAAATTCCTTACTCAAAATGTCAACTTTTCATCTTTCTTCCCTGGTACCCATAGGGAGCCAGAGGCCAAAACTTGGACAAAATTACTGATTCCTTTGGAGGACAATGTTGGACTTTGGGCTTCTGAAAGAATGTTGTCCCATGAAGACACAGCATCTTTTCTGCCACTCTTTCTGTCTTCTCCGGTGCCACACCTTCTTTCTTTAATTCTATTTGTCCTCACAAGAGGGGTCTGACTTGTGTCTTTGGTCTCTTATCATTGGTCTCTTATAAATTGAAGACTAGAGCACTTCTGGCCATATAAGGAGTGATTTTTCTTGAACTTGGTGTTCGCTGATTCTGAAGTGGTGACTGAATATAATAGCCTGGGCTCTACATTATATACACACAGGGGTGGTAGGCAATTCTCTCCTTAGTTGTGTAAAAAATCACCACTGAGCATGACCATATTTTTCTCTAAACCGTTGTCTGGTCTTACATGGCAAAAGGGTATTTCTTCTATTAACACGACTTAGACTCCTCTTCCCTTGTGAAATAATAACCCTAGACTGGTGGTACTCAGGGGCTTATGAAACTTTTCCGAGTTTTTAAAACTTTTATGATAAAGTATACATAACTTAAAATTTACCAGCTCAATCATTTTTAAGTGTACAGGTTAGTAATGTTAAGTACATTCCCACAGTTGTGCAAACAATCTCCACAAACTTTCTATTTTGTTTTGTTTTGTTTTATTTTATTTTATTTTTAAAGAAAGAGTCTGTCTCAGCATTTAACTGTAAGTGTCTGTGTTTAGCCACTTGGCATAGTCAGCTCCTGTGCTGAATGAATTCTAATTCCCCTGAAAGTGGGGTCATTCCATTCAGTTAGCACTGTATTAGTTTTCCATGGCTGCTGAAACAAATTGTCGCAAGTTCCATGGCTTAAAACAACACAAATTTATTATCTTATCTTTCTGAAGGTTAGAAGTCTGACACATGTCTCCCTGAGTTAAATTGAAGCTATAAACTGGGCGGGGTCCCTTTCTGAAGACTATAGGAAGAGATACATTTCGGCTGTCTCTTCCAGCTTCGAGAGGCCACTTCTGTTCCTTGGCTTGTGTCTCCTTTCCTCCATCTCAAAGCTAGCATTTAGAATCTTTCTGACCCTGCATTCATCATCACACTTTTCTAATTTTTCTCTTTGGTTTCCTTCTTACACTTTGAAGAATCATTGTGATTACAGTAAGTCCCTTTAGGTAATCTAGGATAATCTCTTTGTTTTAAGATCAGTTTATTAGAGGGGCGCCTGGGTGGCTCAGCCAGTTAAGTGTACAACTTCTGCTCAGGTCATGATCTTAAGGTTTGTGAGTTTGAGCCCCACATCGGGCTCTGTGTTGACAGCTCAGGGCCTGGAGCCTGCTTCTGATTCCATGTCTCCCTCCTCACTCTGCCCCTCCCCAACTTGTGCTCTGTCTCTTTCTGTCTTTCACAAAAAATGTAAAAAAGAAATTAAAAAAATCAGTTTATTATCAAGCTTAATTCCCCCTGGTCATGTAATTTACCATATTCACAGATTCTAAATCTCAGCCTGTGGACATCTTTGGGAAACCATTATTTTGCCTACCACAGGTGCTGACCTCCAACTTGGCAACTAATTTCATCCTCACTTGACAGTGAAGAGGCTTTTTCTGTCCTGGCTCAATCAACCTCTCCTTCCACACCAAGAAAATCTTGAAAAAAGAAAGTGGATTTTAAACTAGAGTAAAACCTTGGGTGCAAGTAACTCATTCTGTGAATGTTCCACAAGATGAGCAAACATTTCTAATAAATTTTAACTTGATAAATGAGCGATGTCTTGCAACACGACTAGTACATGACCCTGAACATCACATGATCACGACTAAACCAATGGTTCTTGAAATTTGCTTCGAAATACAAGTGCTTTGGATTGCAAGCATGTTTCCAGAATGAATTATGCTTGCGAGCCAAGGTTTTACTGTATTTAGTTTGCATAGATAGGAATCCCATTTTATAGAAAACATAAATGGAATCTACAGTTTTTGTAAAGTGTGACATTGCTGTTTCGGAAACATAAGACATTGTGTCCAGTTAAAAGATGGAAAACATCAGTTTCTTGTTTTGGGGGAAATGAAATAGCTCATAAGTATGACTCTACAAAGGACAGGAGACCCACCTGCCATGTTTATTTTTCCTTATAAATGTGCCTAATACTTGAAAAATTGCTAACATTTTATGGCTGTAAAATTGATAAAAAGAGTGAACAAGCAAAATATTTTTATCAAAAGTAGCTTATCGTCACATTCAAAATTGTTTTTCACTTTAGGGCTGGAAAACTGGAGGGGGTTCTGAATCATAAACTATTTGAAATGAGATTTTCTATGAATACTTAAGTTATCTCCAAAAAAACATAGTTGTATAAGTTAATTAAATGGGAGGAATCCTGTTTTAATAGATCTATAAGGGCAGAAAGCAAATTGAAATATACTTTAAATCAGGATCCTTCTACTTGACACAAGTTCCAAGTTACCCAGCAATGGATGAAATTTATATTGAAAGATGATACAGTAAGCTCATCATCTGCTGCAAAGTCTAAGCTAATAAAAACAGAACCCCTGTGTCCCTCCTTCCTGCTGTTTTTGCAGAAATAAAGGTCAGTAAGTCCATCAGGCAATATTGCTGTGGGCTTCTTTGAGCAAGGCACTGTGATTAATTCAAGAAAGCAAACAAAAAATAGTCTTTTAGAAAAGAACTTACTAAAATAATTCTGTGCCATATACTGAAAGATATGTATATGTGGAAAGAGTATCTCCTGGTTTAATTTCATAGTTACTCTCAGATATGTCTGAGAATCAGGAGACCTATGACATCCTGACTTCTGGCCATTGGGGTCCACGGAAGGGGACCTGGGGGTTGCACTGAAAATTGAAAAGGGGATGATTATCGGTCATGGGGTTATCTGTGAAATGAGGCAGATTGCCACATTTTTAACTGACATCGAATGCAAGAACTGTTGGATTTGACATGTGTCACAGGCCTTAGAAGTGCAGGCTAATTTGCCTAACTAATTCACACTCAGTGAAGGGAAGTCAAACAGGTAGAAGTAGTCTCTTAGACATTGCTGCTTAAAAACTCCAGAGTGCCTCATTTAAAAAAGTACCTGCTGGGATTCTTTTGTAGCGTGATTATTATAACTCAGTTGAAAGCACTCTTAAGTTCTTATAAATTTATAAAATGATTTATCAGTCTTGTCTATGAGTTGCTCCAAATATTGCTTTTCAGGCTGTCATTTTTATGAGCCCATTTTATAGGTCAAAAGCTGCTAATCAGCGTGACTAGTTACAGCCTCAAGTCTGGAGAGGTGATACTTAATAATTTAGGGGGCATGAAAGCAATGAAATAATCACTGGAAAGCTTTGCATTTTAATGAATGTATGATATATAAATATAGGTGGCAGCTGGCCCAGGTCACCCAGGAACTGGGCATATTGTCTTAAGAGTATTTCATTTTTGGGGCACCTGGGTAGCTCAGTCGGTTAAGTGGTCAACTTTAGCTCAGGTCATGATTTCCCACTTCGTGGGTTCGAGCCCCATGTAGGGCTCTGTGCTGACAGCTAGCTCAGAGACTGGAGCCTCTTTCAGATTCTGTGTCTCCCTCTCTCTCTGTCTCTCCCCCACTCCTGTTCAGTGTCTGTCTCTCTCTCAAAAAAATTAAATAAACATTTAAAAAATAGATTTTATTTTTTCTTACATTAAAAAAATAGACAAACCTAGTGAAAGTGGTAAGCAATGTCTTCAAATTAAGACTTAAAAACTAAGGCTGCTCTGCATCTCCTTATCACCAACGGCACCTTACAAGTGGGCTTCCATGCTGAGGCCCTGATGCTGGGGAGAGGTGGGGGCGAGGAGGGTGGGGAGTGAACCACTGGAGCTTTCTAAACAACACGAATAAAGTCAACTCATAGATTTGGTTTTAATTAATCCATTCATTCACTCATCCAGCATAAAAAATATATTTTTTAAAGTGTTGAGTTATGAGAGAGAGAGAGGGTGTGTGCTAGAGAGAGTGAGATTGCATGAGCAGCGAAGGGGCAGAGAGAGACGGAGATGGAGAATCCAAAGCAGGCTCTGCAAAGCCCGACTGGGGCTCAGACTCACAATCCATGAGATCATGACCTCAGCTGAAGCTGGACGCTCAAACAACTGAGCCACCAAGAAGCCCCTCATCCAGCAAATATTAATAGAGCACTAACAAGCAGCTAGTAATGTGCAGAGATGACTGGGGCACTGCCCCTGCCCTTCACTAGCAAATGATTGCTTTCCATGGAGGAAGAAAGTGGTTTCAGTGAAGGTCAAGGGAAATGGCAGGAAAACACTAGAAAGAATCAGGGCTTTTGAAAGACCATCTGTATAGCTGGGTTATATTATAAAAGAAGCAGTATAGGGTCGAGGTTAAGCCATGGATTTTGGAGTCAGATTGACTTGGGTTTGAATTCTGCTTCTGTAACTTCCAATAGTCATGACCTTGTTCATGACTGTGTTATGTTCTGTAAGCCTTTGTTCCGGGACACAATGATAATACCTTTGTAGGATTCTTGTGGGGATCAATGATATGATTTAAAAAGACTTCAAATAGTGGCACATAAAGAATGATTACCAAGAGGTTGCAGTTATTTTTTATTGTTGTTTTTATAAAAGGCAACTCGGAGGCGAGGGCCATTTTTTGCATGGAGCAGAGAACTGGATGCAAGGGGACTTCCTTCATCAGTGGTGTGGTGGATCTGCGCTCACTAGCTCACAAGGGTCCATTGTGAAGTTCTCAGGAATTTTATAACCTGTTTGATATTTAAACATAGACATCTCTGAAACCAGCCATGGTGGGATGATTTATACTACGTAATCAGCAAATGCCAAAACCCAGAGCTTCGTGTGCCCACTTGATTTACCAGCACATTATTTCAAGCAAATTTCAGTCCTAGCAGAGCTATGAGGCTCTGATTGGTGGGAGTGGAGGATGTGGAGGTACAGGGTGGGGTGGGGAGAGATCCTCTACACAGTTCAGGTTTTTATGTCCTAAGGGAACATAAGCAGGGTCAAAGGTGATGCCAGAATGAAAAGAAAAACATGGAAGAATGAACCTGCTATTCATTTAAACGTTGTATCTAAGACTTTGAAAGCATTGTTTAAATGTCATATTTATCAGTGCATTCTGGAGTTGAAAATCACAGCCCCAGAGCCGCCCAAATGTTTGTTTCTTGATAGCAGCTGTTTTTAATATAATTGAGAGAAATGGAGCACACATAGAGTAATAATATTTATAAACTCTCCTTTGCTAGCCAGAGTCCTGCAGTGAATGAGCCCTCGGGATGCCTGAGTGACAGCCTGATCGATCTCCCTCCTGTCTGTTTTCTGAACCATCGTAGAAGGACCCTTGATAGTTATGAAGTATTTAAAATCATGTCTGGTTCTTATTATGGAGAAAGTATTTCTTATTCCCTACCTGATCACTGCTGCTTGAATTTAATCTCATTCTTTGTTTCCTTGCCTTCACTAGAGATGAGGAACATGGAAACAGCAGCTTCCTTATTTATTCTATTATTGGGAGCCAGTGATGCTGTAGTTGAGCTCCCTCAAGTCCTTTAAAATTTCTCTCTTTAGTACTCATTTATGAAATTTTCAATGATCTAGATTTTTCCCTTATATGCATCTTTAAATACTTTTAAAAAATTTCTTCCCTGGACATTCCTTCCATTATAACCCTGCAACTGAAAAAGAGTCTTTGATTTACGAAGCCCTTAATTGGGGCCATTGATGCCTGTCTATGCAAGTGGTAGAGCCCCATGGATAGAACACCAGCCCACTGATCTACTCCTGCTATCCACAGCTGCCTCTATGTAGCCAGGCCTGTTTCTGAAGGACCTCCAAGCACCTCTGAGGTTAGAAGCTAGGCAGTTTATTTATAGCTCCTTTATTTAATTGGCTGGCTTAGTTTTACAGATTGTAGATACTGAGATCTAAACTGTAGTGACCAATGATGCATGAAGTCATCAAAGCCTCTTAATTTTCTCCCTGAATGAACTTGGTGCTTGAAAATTTAGAGTTATTAATGGTTGTTCTGTAAACTACTAAACTGTACTTACCCGGCATCGAAGACCTTTATAGGATAGGGTATACATACTGTTCCATTTCAGGGACTAGGTTTCCACTAGCTGACAGCTGAGTGCTGGTGAAATCAGAGATAAGATGGAAAAATCACCAAAGAATGTTTTTCCAATCCTACAGGGCAAGATCCTTCCAGCCTCATTATCAGACCCTCTGTCCAATCCTCTGTACTACTTATGCTTCCTAGAACTGGGGTAAAAGCCCTGGGAAAAAGGATGAGAATCTTGACGTAACTGACATTGTTTCTTCTACTCAATGGAACAGGCACTAAAAATTAAAATTAAGTTTAAATGAAGACAAGGGCAATGTTAAACAGTTAGCAATTGTATATAGCACTGGTAACAACGAATCAGAACAGGTGTTGGCTGAAAAGTCCCGGAGGCTGCCTACCGTGCCTAGCACAATTTTTAAAGTTCTGGAATATTCAGGGAGCTGGGGGTTTGTGGAGTATGGCAGTGGCAGTGGAGAAGAATCCTCTTGAACGGATGAGGAAGTATTTCAATATGTAACATCTGTTCTGCCAGTGCTTTTGCATACCAGCTCAATATCAGGTCTGGTTAAAAAAGTAAAGAAGCAAAGTTCAATTTCTTGCTCATTTAAGTTTGTGAGTTGATTGATATGTGCTGCATGTAAATTGAATGAAAATTCCTTGCCCACAGACTTTGGCTCTCCACCTTTTTTCTCCAGTGCTGACATGTGTTTAATTCCCCACCATTATTTTATTCTTCAAGCAACAAAAACAAGAGTGTGTGTGCGCGCGCGCACACACACACACACACACACACACACACACAAACTACTTCAGAACTTTTCAGATTTCTTTTCGTCTTGATATAATTAGATGCTTAAATCACAGAACACATTATTTTCATCTAAAGGAAGCAAAAATGTTTGTTAAAAGATGTGGTTACAGATAATACTGGTAGGCTTACTATATGAGATAAATGGTTTTTTTTGTAATGTTTATTTATTTTTTAGAGAGAGAGAGCATGCGAGCAGATGAGGGGACAGAATGAGAGAGGGAGTCACAGAATTCGAAGCAAGTTCCAGGTTCTGAGCTGTCAGCACAGAGCCTGATGCAGGGCTCGAACTCACGAACCTTGAGACCATGACCTGAACTAAAGTTGGACATTTAATCGACTGAGCCACCCAGGTGCCCTGAAATGATCGTTTTAAAAGCGGTCAGATATCGAGGGTGTCGTGCTAAGTGAAATAAGTCAGGCGGAGGACAGATACCATATGTTTGCACTCATAGGTCTAACAGGAGAACAGGAGAAACCTAATGGAGGGCCAGGGGGAGGGGAAGAGGGAAACAGAGTTGGGGAGAGAGAGGGACGCAAAACTTGAGAGACTATTGAATACTGAGAACTGAGGGTTGAAGCGGGAGGGGGAGAGAGGAAAGAAGTGGTGGTGATGGAGGAGGGCACTTGTGGGGAAGAGCACTGGGTGTTATATGGAAACTAATTTAACAATAAACTATTTTTAAAGAATAGGTAAAATAAAACTAGATGAATGGGAAAAAAAGCAGTCAAATAATGATGATTAAGTAAGACAGAACTTTATTTTATTCTTGTATGCATGGGATACGGTGTTTCTACTCCACAAAGTAGCCAAGGGATCCAGAACTTTCAATCTTGTTTGTCTGTCTTCTTCTAGGACATTGCCCTTGTCTACTTGCTTGAAGATAGCTCTGTACCATCACGACATTACAGCTCTCCAGTCAGTAATGGAGGAAAAAGAGCCATGTTAGTCCATTCAGGCTGTTATAATAAAGCACTACAGATGAAATAGCTTATAAACAGCAGACATTTATTGCTTACAGTTCTGAAGGCTGGAAGTTCCAGATCAGAGTGCCAACATAACTGGGTGAGGGACTTTTTCTGGGTTGCAGACTTCATGTCATATTTTCACATGAACAAAGGGGCTAGGGTTCTGGCCCTAATCTCGTTCGCTTCCCTAATCACCTCCCCAAAGCACTATGTTCTAATGTCATCACACTGAACATTACACTTCAACATGTGATTTGGGATGGCTAGAACTCAGTTGCATGGCTGTATCCAGCTATACGAGAGGCCAGGGAAGATGTTCTCTTGCCTGGATGGGTGTGTATCTAGCTAAAACTCAAGTGGTTCTAGATACTGGGGACAGTTACTGATTTCTGCCACATTGACGAAAACAAATTTATTGCCCTAGCCCATTGCTATTATAAACGTATGTGATATAATATGTTATATCTTAACTGGGTAGAGTATTTTTTAAGTAGTTGTCTTTTCAGGGTGTCTTCATAAATATTACTCTGTTCATTTTGATCTTTTGTATTTATATAGTCTTTCTTAAATACATTACTAAGCCATGGTTACACAGTTCCCAAAAATCTCCAAAAGTCAGTCAAACTACAAAAGCCATTTTTGTTTTTGTTCTTCTCTTGGAGATAGTATTGTATGTTTTTCTATTTACATTATAGTTTCTTCACATATATCTTTGTGTGGCTTTAATGAATTGTCATTAACTTCCTTCTCTCTTTTTTTCTATCTCAGATTCCACTCCTTCATATACTTCCTTTACCTCAGTTTGGATTTACACTTCAACTTCCTGTTTTCCTGCATTTATTTACTTATTTATTTATTTATATTAAAATCCAAGTTAGTTAACATATAGTGTAATACTGATTTCAGGAATAAAGTTTAGTGATTCATAACTTACATATAACACCCAGTGCTCATCACAAGTGACCCCCTTCATGCACATCACCCATTTAGCCCATCTCCCCACCCAATACCCCACCAGCAACCCTTAGTTCTCTGTATTTGTCTTTTATGGTTTGTCTCCCTCTCTGTTTTTACCTCATTTTTGCTTACCTTCCTTGATGTTCATCTGTAATTTCCACATATGAGTGAAATCATATATTTGTCTTTCTCTGACTGACTTATTTTGCTTAGCATAGTGCACTCTAGTTCTATCCACGTTGTTGCAAATGGAAAGATTTCATTCTTTTTGATTGATTGCAGAGTAACATTCCATTGTGTATATATACCACATCTTCTTTATCCATTCATCAGTCAATGAACACTATGACTTTTTCCATACTTTGGCTATTGTCACTAGTGCTATTATAAACATTGTGGTGCATGTACCCCTTTGAAAAGCATTTGTGTAGCCTTTGGATAAATACCTAGTAGTGCAATTGCTGAATTGTAAAATAGTTCTATTTTTAATTTTTTGAGGAACCTCCATACTATTTTCAGAGTGACTGTAACAGTTTGCATTCCTACCAACAGTGCAAAAGCGTTCTTCTTTCTCCACATCCTCACCAGCATCTGTTGTTGCCTGAGTTGTTCATTTTAGCCATTCTGACAGGTGTAAGGTGGTATCTCATTATGGTTTTGATTGTATTTCACTGAAGATGAGTGATGTTGAGCATCTTTTCATGTGTCTGTTAACTATCTGGATGTCTTCTTTGGAAAAGCATCTATTCATGTCTTCTGTTCATTTCTTCACTGGACTATTTGTCTTTTGGGTATTGAGTTTAACAAGTTCTTTGTAGATTTTGGATACTAACCCTTTATCTGATATGTCACTTGCAAATATCTTCACCATTCTGTGGTCACCTTTAATTTTGCTGATTGTTTCCTTTGTTATGCAGAAGTTTTTGTCTTGATGAGGTCCCAATAGTTCATTTTTGCCTCCAGAGACATGTAAAGTAAGAAGTTGCTGCATCTGAGAGAGGTTGTTGCCTGTTTTCTCCTCTAGGATTGTTTTTACAGAAAGTTAAAAAAATTTTTTTTGATGTTTATTAATTTTTGAGAGAGAGAAAGAGAGACAGAGCACAAATTGGGGAGGGGCAGAAAGAGAGGGAGACACAGAATCCAAAGCAGTCTCCAGGCTCTGAGCTGTCAGCACAGAGCCTGACGTGGAGCTCAAACTCATGAACCATGAGATATGACATAAGCTGAAGTCAGACACCTAACTGACTGAGCCACCCAGATACCCCATCTTCTCTAGGATTTTGATGGTTTCCTGTATTACATTTAGGCCTTTCCACGGTTTTGATTGTGTGTGCCTGTGTGTGTGTATGGTGTAAGAAAGTGGTCCAGGTTCATTCTTCTGCACATCACTGTCCAATTTTCCTGACACCATTTGCTAAAGAAACTGTCTTTATTCCATTGGCTATTCTTTCCTTCTTTGTCAAAGATTAGTTGGCCATATGCTTGTGGGCCTGCTTCTGGATTCTATTCTGTTCCATTAAACTGAGTGTCTGTTTTTGTGTCAGTACAATACTATCTTGATGATTACAGATACAGCTTGAGTTCTGGAATTCTGATGCCTTCAGTTTTTTTGTTTTCTTTTTCAGGATGACTTTGGCTATTTGGGGTCTTTTCTGTTTCCATAAAAATTTTAGGATTGTTCGCTCTAGCTCTGTGAAGAATGCTAGTGTTATGTGGGGAGGCATTGCATATGTAGATTGCTTTGGGTAGTATTGACATTTTAATAATATTTGTTCTTCCAATTCATAAACATGAAATGCTTTTTCTTCTTTTTTGTGTCTTCTTCAATTTCCTTCATAAACTTTCTAAGATTTGTGTATAGATTTTTCACCTCTTTGATTAGGTTTATTCCTAGGTATTTTATGGTTTTTGGTATAATTATCAATAGGACTGATTCCTTGATTTCTCTTTCTACTGCTTCATTATTGGTGTATAGAAATGCAACGGATTTTTGTACATTTATTTTATATCCTGTGACTTTGCTGAATTCACGGATCAGTTCTAAAAGTTTTTGGTGGAGTCCTTTGGGTTTTCCACATAGAGTATCATGTTGTCTGCGAAGGAGGGGTGCTTTGTTGTGGGTCAGTGAGAGCACTAAGTTCCTGTTTATTAACTGATCTTTCTGTGACTCCTTAGGATTGACTTGGTGTTTTCCTTTTTATCTTAATTGCTTAACATATTATCCCATTCCTTCCTTTTCTCTCTGAAGCTCTCAAGCGGAAACTTTTTCTTTGTCTCAGGACACTTTTTTCCTTCTCCATTGTTTTCAACAACATTTGCCTGCCTTCTCTTATCTACTCCCTAATTTCTTTTAATCTTTTTCTTTCTGAGAAGACTTTCAATTCTTTATCTTTATTTATTAGACATCCTCCTGACATTCTGCAGTTTCCTGGTAGTGTGTTGGTTTCTTTTGAGTTCTTGCAGTTATATGAGACAGTACTGTGTTCCTGAGAAGTCTGTGGGGCTTAAGTGTAAAAATATTACCATCTAGAACAACTTTTGCTTTAGCTGGAATTGAGGTATTTTACAAGGTTGAGAGGGATTTTTGGGAGAAGGCTCTTTTTGTTCGATTGCATTTAGTCCATCTCTGAAATATATATTTCCCAGTATGTGTTGTCATTTGTTTAAACCATCCAACAGACACTGAGACCCAGTATACAATGGTGACAACTATGCCCAAGTCCTCCTCATTTTGAGGATATACATCTTTTTTTATCTCTATTTTTAGAGTTTTATATCATGTATGTTTTTCACTGAAGACTGTCTCAAGTTACTGCTGAAATCAGGTCAGATGTAGAAAACCAAATGAGGTGAATAGGATGTAGAGTCTTTCTTTAACCTCCCTATTTAGAAATTCTAATCAGTCATAAACACTTGAGATGCTTAAAATCAGAAACAGTTGCAATATTTTTCTCCAGCTTACTACCAGGTTTGACTCCCCTTCTCACTGTCTGTGAATTTTGGTGTTTTCTTCTGTATAATAAGTTTAAGATTGAATTTTGTGTGACAGCTTCGGATGGAGTTAAGACTTATGCCAATAAAATACATGATTTTTTATTAGAAAATATTCCCAACCTGGAGAGCTCAAAAGCTTTGGAAGAAGAGGTGCCAAATGGCTGAGAAAGTAAGGACAAATCACCAGGCAACTCTGAAAGCTGAAGTGTATTCTAGTACACTGAAAGAGATTACATGCTTGATTTCATAATTAACACTTATCATCTTATAGAAATCATGGCACATATGTATGAGAAATATTATTATAACTCTATATAAGGGGACACATATTCTGTTCATCTCAGCAAGGTTTTATACTGCTATCTGGAAATTTACAAAATGCATTATTAAATATTTGGTTTGGGAGGACTTAGAATAGAATTGGTGTCCATAACTTCTGGTCAAGACCACTAATTGATCACCCAGATATCTTACTTCAATAAGTCACACTGAAATGACAGAAAAAAAATATGACAAAAAGAACATGTTCTGAAAATGTGGGAGAAATAAAGCAGGAGTGGTATGGAGAATGCTCTCTAGAACCTTCTCAGTGTGATTTTCAGAGGGATACAAGCTTGAATCAACAAGGGTAAGGGGAGGAAGGAAGAGGCCACAAGACAACCTGTAGAATCATTAATTAAAGGACAAACAAGGAAAGAAAAGGAAAACAGTTGTTTTGTGTCTACAGAGGGACTGGTTATGCTTCTGGTTTTCTGGATGGAGCTGAGAGAATAGCTCCTTAAAAGAGTGGGTGGATATTGTCATGTGGGTGTGTTGGGGGCAAGTTTTGTTAATGTAAGCACTGGACCAAATAGAGATGATACTTGGTAACTGCAGATATCCATTATGGTTAGAGAAAAAAGAATATGAAGAAGTCAGCTACAAACAGGAGTCAAATAACCTGAATTACTCTATCCCCTGAATACAACCTTCTTTGTGTTCTCTTCAATTAAAATGGACTCCCTCCCCACACCCCGCTCCACCTCTAAGCGCTGGAGTTTTCTGCCCTTTCGTTTGCAAAGCTGCAGAGTTAACATCCCATTGACAGGAGCCATGACATTAAGTCATTTTTGAAACTTATGAGGAGTTCTGTTGCACCTCTTATATGATCAGTGGGCTGAATTGTGTCCCCCTTAAATTCACATGTTGAACTTCTAACTCCCAGTTCTTCACAGTGTGATTATATTTGAAGACGGGGCCTTAACTGAAGTAATGAATTTAAAATAAGTTCATTAGGGTATGCCCAATTGCAATATGGCTGGTGTCTTTATAAGAAGAGAAATTTGGACACAGATACAGAGAGGGTAGACGGCTATGAAGACACAGGGAGAAGGCAGCCATCTTTAAAGCAAAGGGAAAAAGCCTCAAAACCAGCCCTTGATCTTGAATTTCTAGTTTCCAGAAATGTGAGAGTATATTTCTGTTGTTTAAGCTCTCCCGTAGATGGTACCTTGCTATGGCAGCTATAGCTGACTTACACAGATATTGACCAAGTCCTTTCCTTCTGGCTATAAAAAGCACCCAAGTATCACCAATCATTCGAGGAAAACCGATAGCATGGACAAAAAGCACTAAGCTGAACAAATGGAACAACTAGCCTCAGAGGCAACAGATAGTACTAGAAACAGCAGAGAATATGAAAAATCATTATTAATCATGGAGAGTCAAGGATCTTTTATGCTAACGACAAAAGCTTGATTACTTAGAAAACACAGAAAGACATTCAGCTCCTCAAACAAGTTCATTAGACAAATGTAGCAAGGAAAAAGCACAGCAAAAATCAGAAATGGAAAACTGTTGGACTACTGGTGGAATGTAGCCTGTAGATGTGTTTTGTGTGTACAATGTTCTAAACTGTATAAATGTGGGTAAGTTGAGGCATTACATACATATATTTTCCAGTTCATCAGAGTCCTCACTGCTCCATCACCCACAAAAAGTTTCACTACTTGTATTAACATTCTGGGCCTTAAAGTGATTTTCACTGTTGATTCTTGTGGTAGAATTATCTTACTTATGAATATGTAAGCAAATCCTAAATACATTATTATTATAGCCAATCCAAGGCCCAACTGAAAGAATGATTCATTACATTGATAAAAGTGAGTCAGGAAATGTAAGGATAATTCCAGACACATAAAAACATTTAACAAGTATTTGTTGAATGAGTAAAGTCATTTTTCTGACTTCCTAATGAAGAATGAGGCCTAGAACTTAACTCTTATCTACTGCTCTTTTGTTCTATTCTTTATTGGAAGCAAAAATAATATTTTATTGCATGTTTTCTGTGTCATGGAGCATCCCAAAACACTTTCGAAATATGTTGAAATTAACATCACCAATGATTGAGGCACAGACAGCTTTAATTCAGAATTTGTAATCCAGGTAAAACTTAGTTCTGTTTAGTAAGCACATGTTTGGTGAAAATCCACATGGTGGTGGAGTCGTAGCATGAGATATAGAAAAATATAAAATGAACCATAATTGAAAGGGAAAAACGATCAGCAAATTATTTTTCTTTTTAATTTTTTTATGTTTTTTTATTTATTTTTGAGAGACAGAGAGAGACAGTGTGAGCAGGGGAGGGTCAGAGAGAGAGGGAGACACAGAATCTGAAGCAGGCTCCAGGTTCTGAGCTAGCTGTCAGTACAGAGCCCAACGCGGGGCTCGAACCCACAAACTGTGAGATCTGACCTGAGCTGAAGCAGATGCTTAACCGACAAAGCCACCCAGGCGCCCCAGAAAATTGTTAACGTAAGGTATTTTGAATATTTTGCTTTTAAAAAAAATATGGGGGGGAGCACCTGGGTGGCTCAGTCTGTTAAGTATCCAACTCTTGATTTGAGCTCAGGTGATGATCTCATAGTTCTTGGGTTCCAGCCCCATGTCAGGCTCTGCTCTGGCAGTGTGGAGCCTACTTGGGATTCTCTCTCTCCCTCTTTCTGTCCCTCCCCTGTTCTCTTTCTCGAAACAAATTAAAAAACTTCAAAAATAAAATAAAATAAAATATATGAAATTGTTAAGAAAATAAAGATGCAAACATGCAAATATATATATAAAATCCTATCTTTTGGGTAAGAAAAAAGAAGCAAATATATTTAAAAAAATAAACACAAGAAAATCAAAAGCTATTGAAATTTATGAACTGGTGGGTGGGGACGTGGTGAAAACAAGAGATATTCCTTTCAATTTACACAAATATATTACACATATACTACATATAAACCTATATATTTATATTTGAACCATATTAGTTTCTTGTATTTAAAATGGATCTTCAATCAATCAAGATAGGAAAACTCCTAATATTGAATACAAGCATTGAAAAACCCAACTAAATATCAAATATATAACATAATCACATAGATGCAAATAAAAAAGAGTTTGACTGACTTTTGAATATAATTCCTTATAGTGAGAATGAAGGAAGAAGAATCTTGCAGTGTTGGATTAGAATAAGAGGTATAGTGATTTTAAAAAGTGAAACAAAATAAGCTCTACTTATCAAAGAGGTCTAGAAGCAAGGACATTCCTTGGTCAATAAGCACATCTGGAGACTCTATTTTGGTTTGTAAATATCAGTTCCCAGTAAAAAGAACGTAGGATCTTTGAAGAAACAACAAATCCTAGGACTAAAACAAGCAAAGTACAAAGTGAGTATAGAAGAACTAAATTGCACAAAAACTGATTGGGATCTATCCAAAGGACATGAAAATAGCCTAAAGGGGGTTCAAATTGGCCAAATTTGGGGAAATTTGAGCAACAAAATGAATAACAAATTGAAGAGGCGGAAAGAGGGAGAGAGAGAGAATCCCAGGTAGACTCCACACTGTCAGAGCAGAGCCCAACATGGGGCTGGAACGCAAGAACTATGAGAACCTGAGCCCAAATCAGGAGTTGGATGCTTAACTGACTGAGCCACCCAGGTGCCCCCCACATATCTTTTTAAAAGAAAAATAGTTGAATTTAATAAATTTATGACAGTGCTATACAATTTAAAAATATAAAACTTAAAAAGTCTGTCTTTATAGAGTACTAACAATAAATGTGAAATGAATGAATAACACAAGTAGGAAAGTCACATTTATAATTTTAATTGCAATAATTTTATTCAGGCAAGAAGCATCCTATATGCTAAAATCATGGGGGGAAAGGAATAGTATTTACACACAGTTTTAAAATATCATACCTTAATCACTTCTTAATTACAAAAGAGGAAATCTACTTTTGTGATAATGTAGACATCCGGCAGACAATGCCTTAGCCAAATGATCAAAATATCATTGATGAGAACAGAAACACTCCTGGTTCGGAGTATGAATAAGAACTTTTTTCATAAGTGTTTAACTTGCATCCAATCATGAGAACAATTCAGATAAATCCATATTGAGTGGCATTCAGTGGCTGGCTTCTTCAAATATATCAGTCCCATGAAAGGGAATAAAAGTTGAGACACTGAACTTGATAAAGTAAACTAGAGACAGAAAAACAAAATGCAGCATGTGATCTTTGATGGAGCCCTGGGTCATTATTAGGACAGTGGAGGTATCTGAATATGGATCTATAATGGGCAATATTATAATGCTAATATTTTCCAGTGATAATTATATTTGGTTATGTAGGAGAATGCTCTTGTTTTTAGCCAATAACAATTAGAAGCATTTGGCATGACAGAAAATGCTATTTGTTTGCTAATAATTCTTAAAAGGTTCAGTTTATAACACATATACAATAATATGTATTTTTAATATTTATATATAAACATACACACATGTATATACGTAAACACATAGTGTCAATGTTTGTGTGTATATATATGTGTATGAATAGAATGAGACAAAGACAAATGTGATAAAATTTTAATAATAGGTAAATTGGGGTGAAGTGCGTTATTATGTTTCTTACAGAATTCTTGCAACTCTTCTGTAGGCTTGAAAATGTTTACAATAACATTGGGGAAAAGGTTGAAGCTTACCTCTTGGTGTAAGGGAATAGAAAAAATACTGGCTTTTTTCTATTGGGAGTTGTAGCTTAATTTGTCAAAATAAAAACAATAAATATTAACGGTAATGAGGATTTTAGTCTTAGCAATACTACTGACATTGCTTTCTTGTGGTATAGCCAAAGGCAAGTGGCTTAAATTCTTTATCAATAAAATGGAGGTAACAATAGTACTTACCTGTGACAGAGGCAGCTAACTGCCTAAGCACTACCCATTGTACATTCTTCCTTATTGAAAAAAATGCAAATGTGATGATATTGGCAACACACGTATCTATCTAACTACATTTTATAGACATGTTGCAGTATGGTCGTGTCTTGGCTCAAGAGATGTAAGTGTGAGTTGTTGAATAAGGACTATGACAAGTGATTCTTGGTTGACAGGCACCTTTAAACATTTTTTATTTAGTTAAGTCAACATTGCTTAGGTTTTCAAATAAATGCAAGTGCAAGCAATCTCTTATTTACATACTATTTTATAGAGCTACAAAACTGAATTCAATAATAGATATAAAATGCTTAGTACCATTCTTTGCACACACAAAAGGGCTTGATAGATGTTTAGCTACTATTGTATCAGTGTGGTATAAAAGAGTATTCTTTCTCATTGACCTAGAGTTTCCGCTTTCCTTTTTCCTCATTGACCTGAAGGTTTCCTCTTGAAACTCCCTTTTAAAATTTTCCTTTTCAGCTCAGAGGATACATGCCAATTCAGAGTACTTTAAATATCTAGCCTATTTAAACATAATTCCTTGAAGTGATTATCATAATCAGTATCATATTTGAAATGAAGATAGTAAATAGTTTTTTGAGCTAATGGAATGGAATCATGTTTAGTGAATAATTTATATTGAAGTTCTAAGAGTCAGAATGATTTATAAAATTATAAAAGTGATTATCAAGTATGCTAGGTGAGTCCAAATACATAAAAATTTTTAAATATATGTGATATGTGGGCTAAATAAATTTTAAAAAGTATAAATGAGTGGTAGTATTTTCAAAAGCTAGCAAGCTGGTTGAATAAAACATGTGATGTAGAAAAGGGAAATTTTATATATTTTCTTTTCTACAAAATGACAAACTAATAAAACATGCTTAACTTGATTTGAAATAAAATGCGTGTAGCATGATTGGATTCCAAAGCCAGAAATCATCTTTTAAAAATTTTTTTAAAGTTTATTTATTTATTTTGAGAGACAAAGAGAGCACAAGCAAGGGAGGAACAGAGAGTTGGGGGTGAGGGGGAGAGAGAGAATCCAAAGCAGTTTCTGCATTGTCATCACAGAGTCTGGTGTGGGTACTTGAACTCACAAATGGTGACATCACAATTTGAGCTGAAATCAAGAGTCAGATGCTTACCTGACTGAGCCACCCAGGTGTGCCCAGAAATCATCTTTTAAAAACTCATATATTTCTTGAGCAAAAGGAATACCCAGTTTCTTGTTTACTTTAATAAGATGTTACTTAACATGTAAGTGTTTCTACTTATATACTGAAATGTTACTGAAACAAATAGTGAGATGTTACCAATATTTAGATATATCTCATAGAGTAATTTTTCTTCATTTTATGTACCTTCTTTATGTACAGCCTATGTGACCAAGAATCCATTTACATAACAGGATGCTGTGTGATCAGGAAACAAAATGCTTGACTAGTGGTGAAATAAAATTCCTCTGGAGTTTCCAACACTATATTATTCAGGTCTTTGTAACACAGATCTGTCACACCAAATTTTAAACGGAAACATCTGATGATCCATCCCATAGCATATTGCACATTCATGTTTACACATAATGAAAATTTATAATTGAACCAAAGAGTTGTAAGCAGAATAAACATATACTGAATGCCAAGGAGGTGTCTGGCCCTGCGCACATGTCTCGTGTCACCCTTCACAATACCTCTGAGGATGATCATCTCTGTTTATATGGGCTGGGGAGCTGTGTCAGCGAGAGTTTGGGCAGGAAAGAGAGGAGACTCTCAAATTTGGATTAATCAAGAATGGGTTAATAAAGGGGCTCCTTATGAATGTGTCCTCATGGTGAGGGACCCACAGGGGATAGTGGGATCTCCCAGGGCTTATCATAACAGCTGTTCCCACACCCAGGCTCCAAGCAGAAGAGGAGGAAGTGGAAGGCCACCCTGGACCCTGGAAAGTGACTGACTGAGCAGGATGCCTTGAGAAATGTGATCGTTAATCAAATGACAGAGCTGACCAGAGGGGAAACACGAAGGTAAGTGGACCTCATTTCCCTCCAGTCTCCTGTCAGACTCCTCATAGCCAAACTTGAAGAGAAGCCAGTGGGCAAAGACATCTGATGACATAGTCATCTTCACAGGAGGTTAGCTACCTGACAGAAAACAGCTTGGAGGGGTGGACAATGCATCTGGCAGGACAAGGAAAAGTCATCCAGCTCAGGAACTGAAGTTCATGGAAGTTAGACTCTTCCTTAGAAGTCACAGAGTTAGGAAGTTGAGGAGCCTTGACTGAAACTCATATCTGACTTTCAAAAAGTTTACTTCTTTCCACTGTATCAGGTGATGACCTTTATCATTTTGGAAACAAGGAGTATAATTATATTTTCAATGTCTTCTCTAATCACCACGTTTCTCCATAGAAACTGATATGGAGCCTTACGATGTCTGTGTGGATTTATCCATTTGCTTAATAAGATATCACAAGAAGAAGATAATACAAAAAGCTGTGATTTATATTACTCTGACTATACTCCATACAGACAAGGAGCAGATGAATTTTCTACGTATAGCATTAGCACAGACAACTGACAAATAGAACAATACTTTCATTCTTTATATTTTATTAAAAAAATTTTAATGTTTATTTTTGAGAGAGAGAGAGCATGAGTGGGGAGGGGCAGAGAGAAAAAAAGATACAGAATCCAAAGCAGACTCTAGGCTCCAAGTGTCAGCACAGATCTCGACATAGGGCTCAAATTCACAAACTGTGGACTCATGACGTGAGCTGAAGTCAGACGCTTTACCAACTGAGCCACCTTGGTGCCAATAGTTTCATTCTTTATTATTATTATAATTAAAAAAAATTTAATGTTTATTTATTTTTGAGAGGAAAGAGAGAGAGAGACTGAGCACGAACAGGGGAGGAGCAGACAGAGAGGAGACACAGAATCTGAAGCAGACTCCAGGCGCTGAGTTGTCAGCACAGAGCCCGGACGCATGAACTGTGAAATCATGACCTGAGCTGAAGTCGGACACTTAACTGACTGAGCCACCCAGGCTCCCCAATAGTTCCATTTTTTAAATCATGTCTTTGATTCTCCTTTGTTCCATGAGTCCCTGGAATCATTAAAATTCACATAGGGTTACACGTAGGGTTACAAACCAGTATCTCCAGAATTAAGCCATCATCATTAATTTGTTAAGGTCCCAACCAGTAATAGGAAATCAATTTCTGCATCTTGAAAAGTGGTTTCAAATTGCCCAAACGAAAAATCAATTTTTTCAAAAAAAATAATAAAATTGCAAGTCAGAGGATAATTTTCCCTCTTCATGAGCATTAGTCATTGTCAATGGTAACAGTTCAGTAAAACTGAAACAAAATGCTTACCATTTCAGAAACGGGTGAAAAACTAATCTCATTTTTACAAGCTTCCATCAGACTTAAAGGACTTTTCCTTGAACACCACCAGAGCCATGGTCTGCAAACATGAGAATAAAATTATGATTCTGTTCTTCTAGGACATTGTAGGTTTTATTTTGATTAATAGTGTGATTGAAGGTATAGAGGATGGTTTTGTTAAGTAATTCCCTAAACGAATAATTTAACCCCTCAGGAGAATGGCCTTTTTTTTCTTTAAATTTGGATGAGTTCTCAGAGTTTATAATCCATAATTTTTTTAACGAGTTGGTTAATACAGACAGTGTTAGGATATAGAAATGATGCTGTTCCAAATATGAAAACCAGATATTTAGCTCCTGGCTAAAATTTTATTCAAGCTAATATTAAATTCTGTATGCTATTCAACAGAATAGAGTGACAGAATTAGTTTAACAAAGGATAAGAATAACTTTTGAAAATATTTATGAAATATGAATAACATGGAACTCCTGACATTTCTGCAGACTTTTCTATTTTATTCAAGGGATATTAGCTAGAGTGTATTCAAGGATTTTAGCTAGAGTTGACTCTAGCCATCACTTAATATAAAGCATTAGCTTACATATGTCCATTTAAATGCTCATGGGAGGTAAAGTATAGGCAGAATTTGAGTAGGTAGATATTCACAAAGAATCTCCTACATAGTATTTTATATTTTTATCTTAGAATTTCTTAGTTAGATGGAAAGAAATGAAAATGTGTTTCTCTGGAGAAGGGACATTGGAATCTATCTTTATTTACTAAATACTAAGAATCTGCATAAAGTAGAGTGCTTAGTATGCAAACTTGGACATTGGCCAATTAGATTTAAATCCCATTTCTTCTACCACTGACTTTTGGTACAATATAAAATCAAGAGAATAACAGTGCATACTCTACTGGGTTCTGTTAAGAGTAAGGAAATTAGTAAATATAGAGCCCTTAGAGCCTGTCCCATAGGAGGCCTTCAGTAATTTTCATGATTAAATGATATGCGGCTAAAGGCATTCTGCCGCCCATATTCTGGTGTGGGTCATATTTACTATTGGAATCACATTCCTTTACATAACTGCTTATATCCTACACACAGTAGAGCTTATTATAAAAGTTTATCCCCAAAAAATTATCACGAGGAAATTAGGATGGTTTTAAATGTGCAAGTTCCACATTGCTATTGTTTTGAGAATTAAAGAACAGAGAAACCACAAAGGTTTTTGAAGAGTAATGGGAGGGGAAGGAAGATGAGAGAACGTAGTTTTGCAACCAGGAAATCTGTTTTTTATTCTAAGCTGAACCATCAACTATCATCTTTGGGAAAATCACCTTGGGAAAATCTCTTGGGTTTCAGTTTTGTTAGCTACGAGATGGGCATAACGTTACCCCTGAGACAAGCTTATGCTCCTACTCAACATTTATATCCGCATGTTTTACCTCCAAGTGCTTGAAAACCTTTCATCCCTTTCCTGGAGTTTGGGATGTCTACAGAGTAGCCAACTTCCTATTACATTCCCATCCCTCAGTTCATGTGAGTTGAGAACCAGGAAAAGGGGTCAGAGAAGGAGGCCTGGAGAATCACTTTCATAGCAGCTCGGAGAGAGTTAGGTCATTTAGGTGCCCGACAATGAGGGGCTCTCCAGTCAGGCACAGCAATCCCAGAGGCAGAAACCACTCAGTTAACCTTTCTGGACACAGTCATTTCTCACTTCATTAGCCCAACGTTCATTCTGATCTGAGAATCCCACGCCAGGAGCACACTTCATTCCACTTTTAATTCAAAACACCTGGACTCCTTTGGCCAGAGGCCACGTCCCAAGCCTGGCTCATCTCTGTGTGGTGACCTGGGTCTTGCCTCAGCCTTTACTACAACAGCAAACACGACACAAGGAAAGATCGATTTTTGTGGAACAAGGCCAAGAAAAACAAATGTAAGTGAGAATTTAAAATATTAAAAACCTGGGGTGCCTGGGCGGCTCAGTCGGTTAGGCCTCCGACTTTGGCTCAGGTCAGATCTCACGTTCGTGGGTTCGAGCCCCACGTCGGGCTCTGTGCTGACAGCTAGCTCAGAGCCTGGAGTCTGTTTCCGGTTCTGTCTCCTTCTCTCTCTGGCCCTCCCCCTCTCATGCTCTGTCTCTCTCTGTATCAAAAATAAATAAAACATTAAAAAATTAAAAAAAATATTAAAAACCTATTAGCTAAGACAATGGGAATCCCACATTAGGCCTCAACTATGAAACCAGCCCAATTAGAGAAGAAAGAGCGGTTAGGAAGAGTCAGAGTTAGTGGGAATGACAGAAAAACTCCTTACAAGGGGAAAGTGATTTTAATAGGAGCATTGGCAGAGGTTAGATGAATAAAACCACTCATTTTGTTTCTATGTTGATACTTTGCTATTAATGTCATTCCTATGACCATAATGATGAATGCTGAGTTTCAAGGGCATCTGTGGGGTTTGGATGTGTGCACTGGTTTGACTTTATGAAGACATAGACAATGCAAGAGAGGGAATGTGAATGCAGATTTATTGGTACAGTAAGTTTTCAACTGCACATCTGCTTCCATAGGTCATGATGAACATAGACCTTGTAGTGCAGTATGATGATTTCCTAGTTTGTACTGTGTTGTTCTTATTACTTCTCTTTTATGCCTGGGTCCCATTCCAGTTTCTCTTCATTCTTCTGTAGCTAGAGGATAGGCAATGGCATTCCAATTAGTATGTTTGCTCTACCAAGGTTCATCATATTCACTTCAGTTCAGCAAGTCTTTTCTTTTCATCTTTTTTAAAATGTTTATTTATTTATTTTGGAGAGAGAGAAAAAGGGAGAGAGAGAGACAGGGAGAGAGAGAGAGAGAAAGAGAGAGAATGAGTGGAGAAGGGGAGAGAGAGAAGGAGACAGAGAATCTTAAGTAGGCTTTGGGATGTCAGCACAAAGCCCAATTTGCAGCTTGAACTATGAGATCATGACCTGAGCTGAAGATGCTCAAGAGTCAGATGCTTAACCAACAACCACCCAGGTGCCCCCAGCAAGTCTTTTCTTGATTGCCCCCTGTGTCCAAGCACGGTGCCTGGAGATGCAGAGATAAGTTGGTCTTCAATTTAACTGTACCATACCCAGGAACCTTCTTCTCACCTTGGAAATGGCCACTCTGCTTGTCATAGCTACTATTCCTTACTCACACAAGGACACTGACCTTAATATAAGACCCTAGAACAGTTATTCATTAATACTACTGATTACAGAACTAAAGAGAGATAATGGCTCAAATACCATTTCTTATGCATGGTTAATAGATTTGGTTTTCTATAAAAATTAAAAACTAATATTAACATTTTTATCAGAAAGATAACAGAATGATTTCCATGAAGACACTACTCTATGCGGGTTCAGCTTTCAGCTCTGTCCAGCAAAGCTGAGGACAACAGAAATAATTACTTAAGACTCCATGCAAGTCAAGAGAGATGAAAGAGAAGCTAAGGGGAGTTTCTCTGAGCTGCTTTCAAGCTCCCATAGTTATTAGGCATACATTATAGGGAAAACATTGCACAATATGTCTGTGGCTCTGTGCCAGTAAAAGAGTATAGGAAGCATGCAAAAAAAAAATAAATAAGGCATTCCCAACACTACAGAAAAGCAGTTGCCAAAAGCAAGGTGGAGAACAAAATAAAATATTCCACAGCTATCATGGTCTAAAGAATTCAAGAGCGCAAATAGGACCCAACCCCTAAATATGCATTAACTAGATACTGGTTCACTATTTTCAACATGGCCAGAAAGCAGTATAATGTGTTCCCTATAATCTCCTTAACTAGATCTGTAAGGACACAAGTCTAAACCAAACAGACTCCATGACAGGCTTTAAGTTTTCAGTTTCAGTTTCCCCAAACCAACAGGCAGTTACACATTGCCCAAGGCAGGAGAGACTATTGTATCACCCAATCAGGAAAGGCCAGCTAACACCCTTAACATTCCTAAGGACAGGCCTGTAGATGGAAACCATAGATAGTTACCTGTTGTTTAATACTAGATTAACCAGTTACTCACCCCACGTGGGGGTCCTGGGTCCACCCTGTAATTGGTTATTTTCAAAGAAACACTAAATATTGTGATTGGGTCCCACCAAAAGTAACGAACACTCTGGACAATGCGTATGGTTAGAATTGTTGCCAATACTGTTATACAATAATGATTGGATCACTGTACTTGTGTCACAATTTCTTGTAATCTCCCCTTCGCAAACCCCATAAAAACCCTGCTCAGCCCTTGTTTGGGGCTCTCAGCACAGATCCACTGCACTGGTGAAGTCTGTGAGCCTGAGCTTACGCCCGGCGAACTTAAGCCTGTAATAATAAATGCCCTTTGCTTTTGCATGTGTGACTCGGTCTCCCTGGTGGTCTCTGGTTTTTGGGGACGATATTGTGATCTGGGTATAGCAGGACATAGCTACTCAATTTTCTGCAATTCTATGCTAGATGTATGACAAACCAAAATTGTATGTTTAGAACACAGAACAACTAATGAAAGAAGTATAAAAGAAATGAGTTTTAAAATATATAGAGAAAGAAATAATGTTTAAGTTCCTACCAAGTTTCAGGTACAATGCTTTGCAATGATGTTCTTCTGAAGTTGGATATGAGTAGACTTTAGTGGTGGTTGAAATATTATTTCATATCAGTTAGAAATAATGGCTGCCCTAAGCTCCTCTCATATGTTCTTCCATTCAACGTTCTAAGAACTTTTCAGGGGTGTCCCTCCAACTTTCAGGGTCTGGCAACCAAAGGACTGATGCCTGGCTCAATGGGTGCCTCCAGTACTTATTTTAGTACCCACATCAACATCTCTTGTGATCGTTCTGTACCTGGGTCATATGCGATATTCTTTGTTTGAACATCATCCCAATTATAATAGGAGAATATAAGATTCAGGAGGCAGAGAGGGAAAGATTAGGGCCTGAGTCCTGGGTGGGGGAAAATATCTATTTTGGAACAATGCTGGGAGTGTCTGACTACAGCAAACCCCCTCAGGCTTAAGGTTTCTTTTAAGAATGTAAATTACCTCATGCCACCTACTCCCCCTCAGGTTTCTCCTCGAGGTATTTGACAAAAGACCTGAGGATGGCCATAGACCACCCCTCATACAATGGAAACAAGTCAATCAGGAACGAACAACCCAGTGTCTAGAGCTATTAAGGGAATAAGGGTAGAACCTGAGTAAGCAGGAACAAAGTGGGGAAGGAAAGCAGGAGGGTTGACCATAACCTTGTAAAACAATGACCCTTGCTTATAGTCTTTGGGCATTCACTTTTGAATGTCCCCTCTCTGTAAAGAGAGTTTCCTACTATTCTTCCTTTCTAATCTTATACTCTAATAAACTTTTGCTTACTGTTCATTTTGTGTCCACCTCTCCCTTCTTCAAAGAGGAGAGACAATGAATCCTGGATATTGTGGTAAAAAAATCCTGCAACGCAATTATCCCACTGACAATGGGGAAGGCAAAGCTTTGAGTATTATAGTGACTTGCTGGAGGAGGCAAAGATAGTTAAAGACTGTAGTGTAGATCTGACTCTAAGCCTTTCCCATTAAGCCACAATGCCTCTCATGGAAATAGAGCAGGAGCTACAGAAATTTGGAGTATGGAAGGGTTACTCATTTCTCTTTGGCTGGCTGCTTTTTTCTTCTTACCACACAGCAGACTGGCCATTCATTTAGAAGTTTTAAGTGGTATCTCTTTATATGTGGGGAACATACATGGAATGAGAGGCCAGGAAAGTGAAGAGAGAGCTGAGAAGGAAGTGCTCTCTAGAACATGCAGCAACAAATAGTACCAATAACAAATGCATGGTGCCTTCCTAACAAGATGTTCTTGTATGGAAAAAAGCAAAAATAAGATTTGTCTAGTAGGAGAAATATGGAAACCATTGAAATGCCCATAGGGAGTGATTATATCCAGTAAAGGACCTCCAGAGAATGAAATGTTACGCAGCTCTGAAAAAAGATGGGGTAAATCCAGATATGCTGATGCCCAAGACAAATCAAAGAGCATGATAATAAATAGAGCATTTTTCCATTTCAGAAACAGAAAAACAGTGGGGTAAAGGGAACAACAGCTGAGAGACTGAATAAGCACACTGTGAGAAGAGAGAAGCTTTCAGGAGGTCTTGTAGCAGAGGTATCAATGCCCTGAAGTACCCATGGCAGCTGGATTTATGCTTAAAGGACCTTCCTGGGTGCATTTTCCAACTTGATAATGACACAAAGGTAGGTCTAGTGCAGTAGGATATTCACACTTTACCATAATGAGATACTAGCACACACTTTAAAATGGCTCCAGTGAAAAATACTGATCATACCAAATGTTGGTGAGGATATGGAGGAATTGGAACTTTCATACACTACTGGTGGGAATACAAAATTGTACAACCACTTTAGTAAATTACTTGGCAGTCTCTTAAAAACCTAATCACATGTCTATCACATGACTCAGCCATTCCACTCATACATATTTAACTTAGATAACTGTAAGATTTAATAGATAGAGGCAGAGATGAGAGGAAAGAAAGAGACCAAGTTATGGAGCCAAGAAAGCCTTTATTGGGATCTGCGATTCCCAGGCAAGGTTCCATGACTCTGGGAGTCAGGGAAGTTGCGCCTGGTACGGGAGGGGTGAGGTATTTTATGGGTGAAAGACTTCTGGTCCGGTCCTGGGAGGGCAGACCACCAAATAAGGGCATTTCAGGGACGTGGCGGGATGGGATAGGTTGCCTCCTCTGTCAGGGTGATCTTAAGGTAACTCTTACAATAACTGTTTCTTTTGTAGAGAAATGAAAGCAGGTGTTCACACAAAGACTTGTATACAAATCCTTATGGCAGTTTTATTTCAAATCATCTAAAATTGGACAGAGCTTAAATGTTTGGAAATAGGCAAATGGATAAACAAATTGGAATATATTCATACAATAGAATAGTACTCAGCAATAAAATAAGGAACTTTACAACATGAATGAATCTCGAAATAATTATGCTATGTGAACGAATCCATGGAAAAATAAATAACATCCTGTATTATTCCATTTTTATAAAATTCTAGAAAATTCAAATGAATCTATAGTGACAGAGAACAGATCAGTTGTTGCTTCAGGACAGGGAGGTACATAGTAAGGAAGAAAGTAGGAATTGAAAAGAAACACATGGTAAGTTTTAGGGAGAATAGAATTTTCATTATTATGATTTTGATGGTGGTTTTATTTGTGTATACATGTTTGAAAACATAAAATTGTATATTTTGTGTACAGTTGGTTGTATGTCAACCATATCTCAATGAAGCTGTTTTAAAAATTAAAAAAAAATAAAGAGAAGAATTTAAGAGGATTCTACATTCTCTTTTGGCAGAGGAGTGGATCACATTTATAAATTTAAAGTAGGGTTGAAAGGTGGGGCTGGAAGGCCAGAGAATACCTTCATAGTCTTTTAGAGATCTGAATCTGAATAGATCAATGAAACAAATAGACCTAAGTGGATATCAAAACCCCAATTATTTTATTAAAATACTGCCTTTGGTGTTACTGATAGGCCTTGAGTGAATGTCTGAGAATATTCTGTTTGTTATTAGATCACGAAAAGCAAGCTCCGAATTTGTATTTGAGGAAGGACATGTTTGATGTCTAATTAAGAAATTAACAATTGGATCTCTAAGGAACATTTTAAAGATTATTTATGAATTGATTTCTTCAAGTTTGATAAATATGGAAAAGGAGTTTAGAAGTTTTTAGCAGCCCTTTCCTCTTCATAGGATTGCATTTTATCATACTCAGCTTTTTTGGGTAGGATTCTTTAATGTCTTACCACCAACTGAGCCAGATGGTGTCTAAAAGCTTTGGTTGGGATAATTGGATCATTTGTTTTTCTCAAATTCAATGTTTAGGAGCCTTACTGAAAGAATCGCCCCTCAACGTATTAGCCTGTTTCAAAGCCTCATCAGCAGAAAACCAAGCTCTACTTCTATTTTTAAAATTTTTTTTCCAGCAAATTTCAGAGAGAAAAGATCTATTTCTTTCCTGTATAATTTCTCTTATTTCTCTAGATTGTTCTCTTAAAAATGGCATCAATTTGTTTCAACTTCTGTGATATCAGTGAGACCTCAAACAGGTGCTCATGGCAAAGGTGATGTGGACTATAGCCTTGGAAAATACCAAAAGCTAACGTGGGTGGCTTCAGTAAGAGTGACACTGTATTCTCTGATTCTGTGTCTAAGAGTTTCCTCAATGAGCTCCCATACAGGAAAATAAGATAAAATTTAGGACCATGGTGTAAGGCTGAAAGTAATGGGCAGTATTTACACAGGTTGCAGGACTGATAAATATGGTAGGTAAGCAATCTTGGTTGCTTTGCACTTTTATCTCCAGAGATTTCACTCCCTACTAATCTTGTAAAAAATGAATTAGCTTTCATCAGAGCAGAGAATGAAAGTTTAGTCATTGGCTGTCAGTCTAAGTCAGTTTCACAGCTTTTAGCCTTGCAGAGTGGGCTCTGAAAGCCTTTATTAAACATCTTGGCTCTCAACGAGAGGACATTTTCACTCCCACTTTGCACCTTGAAGCAGTGACGCACAACTTTCTCAGTGACCTGGTAACCAGAACAAATAGGAAGTAACTTCAGGTGAAATTTTCAAAGAAGAAAAAAAATTCCTTGATATCCAAAGTCAACTTTATAAAGATTATTGACATATTAAGGAGCTCTTTGTTATAGTTTCACTTTCTCAAAAATAATTGTGCTCCTGCTACCCTGGAAGACTTTAAGACACATAGTCTAGGCAAGCAGCTGAACACTGATATCTTCCCAGGTCTTGGCTCAGAGACTTGTCATCGGAGTCATCTTTTGAGCTTAGGTAGCTGAGCATAATTGGCCCTCTGTCTTTTCAGATCAGAAGCATAATGGATAATGAGAGCATATTGTGAATGGAATAAAAGGGAATGGGAAGAAGCATGAGCAAGGGACCAAAATGTGGCCTCTGGGCAGAACTATAACAAAATGATCCTTCCCCACTCTACGAGTGGGCATGGCACCTTGTCACTTTGTAGAGCTGGGCAGTGTCATTATAACAAAAGAGATTTTCTTCTCCCGAAATTTCCTCCCATATGTCAGATGTTAGAAAATAACTTAGATGTGTGCTTCACAACACAGAGAGCACGATTTTCATGTCTACTTGCCCTAAACTCTTGCAAGTGGTTTGAGATCAGTGCCATTGTCATCCTAGACATGCTTGCATAGAAAAGATCAGGTTCAAGGCTATTAGGTTGTTAAGTCAGGGCACATGGCTGGAGAGTAGAAGAGGGTAAACCTGAGTCTATGTTCTCTGATGCCAAACCTAGATATCCTCTTAGCTGTGTGTTTTAAGATTAGATCACCCTGGAGAACATTTCATGTTCAGAAGATATTATAGCAATTGGATGCCAAGGAACTAGTGTTTATTCTAGGAAGAAATTTAGCATGCTGGTAAAGTGAGTGGATTCTGGGGTCACAGTGCTGGAGTTCAAATCCAAGTTCTTCCACTCACAGCTGTATGATCTTGGGCAGCATTCTTAACCTCTTTGTTAGTAATGTTATTTATTTCATAGAATTGCAGTGAAAGTTTATGATTTAACAAGCATAAAGCACTCAGAATACTGCCTGAAACCTTTTAAAGGCTGTATATTAGCTCTCTCTGCAGCAGCAAACACCATTGTTATCATAATTGATACTTATTATTATAGTAATGGAAAGCATTATTATATTTCTTTCATCTCTGTGGGAATAAAAATTAGGTCTGAATGACATGCTTTTATGTTGATTTGAATCCTGCCAGGAATACATTAGGCATTGGAGAGCTGCATTACTCTAATAAATTTGCATTTCTATTCCCAGCCAATAACTTTAAGAATCAGGAAATGTATATTCATTTTCTAAGATGTCTTATTTACATCTCTCAACCCTATGTCTAGGGATTCTTGGACTCATTCACACTATTTTGAGCTCTATACTTCTTGTGAAGGCTGTCATTAGGAGTAAATTCTCAATTGTAGGGATACACATGTATGTCATCCCTACCAGTATTTTTTTTCCTGTATTTATCTTCTGCCTTTCTTGGATGTCTTTTGTCTAGCTACTTCTCCTTCATTATGGTTCTCATCTAGTCACATGACTTTAAAAGCCAATGCTATGTTAATAGTCCTCAAATTTATATCTGAGCCAGATTTTTCTTCTGAACTATAGACTGAAGTCCAACAGAAGTCTCGACCTAAACATAAGTGAAACCATTCCCAATTGTCTCTTCAAAACCGTTTGCAACTTTATCTTCTCTCATTTTAGATGGTAACATCTTTATTCTTCTGGTTGTTTAGGCCCCAGATCCTGAGGCCACTAATGACTCCTGTCTTTCATACATATATCTCATTTGTTAAGAAATCCTGTTGACTCTTTCTCTGAAATCTATCCAGAATCTGACTCACATCAGATTCTCCCCTCTCCATTACCACTACTTTGGTCTCAATAACCATCATCTTAGATGGCTTACTGCAAAACTCTTCTAATTGGTCTCTATGATTCTACCCTTTTTTTTCCTATAGCTTATTTTCAATACAGCAATTGGAATGGTGCTTTTAAAGTAGGTCACATCACGTCACTGTCAGCAATTGTATGTGATCCGACTGCCTAGCACTCTTCTGATACTTTCTACTCTTCTTCTTGCTCATGTCTTTGTGTTTCCTTACTGTTCCCAGGTGCTCCTGAGCTTTCTGGGCTTTCGCTGTCCTGGTTCTGCTGCATGAAACACTCCTGTCCTGGATATCTTCTCGGCTGCCTCTCTCACCTCTGTAAGTGAAGGGCTCTTCCTGACGAGGTATACTCTGACCACCTTATTCAATACTGTCCCAGCTCCCCTCTTGCTTCCCTGCCCTCTGGATTTCCCTTCCCCTGTTCCACGTTTCTTTCCTCCCATGGCACTATTCCTAACAACACTCTGCGATCCACGATCCCAATCCCAAACACTTGGGATCCCAGACGCATTTCAGAATTTATCCTTTTTTCAGATTTTACTGGAAAATGTAATGCACACCATGTATTCCATCTCATCCTTAGCAAAGTTCTGTAATCAAACACATGACTATTTCTGAAGCAATACCTAGAAATATGCACTATGCGTGTCAACTAGAGTAAAGACTATCCACAGCCATTCTGTTCAGACCAGGTTTACTGATAAATAAACTCAGGAAAAAATTCCAGTTTTTAAACGTTTAGACTTTTAGACTTTGTTTCGCAATGAAGGGATAATAGACCTGTATATGTTTGTTGGTTCATCCCGGCACTAGAAGAAAATTCCATGAGGCCAAATTCCAAATTGTCGTCCTCGATGTGCCCGTCTACGTCAGGCACTGCTCTCAGTGCCTGGCATGTAACACACATGTGTTGCTTACATTAATGAATTGTCCCATGAAATTCTTTCTTTTCTTCTTTCTAGATTTAACCAGCTAAACATCGTTTGTTGACGTGTCTTAAGTATTTATGTTTCCACCTGAACTTTTCCTTTTGTTGATCCTTCAGTTCTCCCTTTGTTCGCTTTTTCTTCAAGTGGTCCAGCTTTCACAGTTTAGGAGTGATCTCACCTCCACACGAGGCTCCCTGGCCAGGTATCTGTGAAGCCTTGTCCTCATGAACTGCTATAGCAATTTTTAAAAATGAATATATCATTTGCATCTCATTCTCATGTGCCTCATTTCTTTTATGAGTGATTTTTCAGATGAATTATCAGTGCTTCAACTAAATTACAAACTCTTTGAGCATAAAGGCTGTGTTATCATCACCACCACAAGCAGGGCACTAGGTAAAGTTCTTATTTTACAGTAGTAGGCTCACCATTTAATAAAGTATCACATATTGTAGTAGATGCTGGGCCTATAATGACTTATTAGACTACTTATAATGATTACTGAGGGATGAGGGGAAAGAAGGCAAAGAAAATAGGCCATTGTAATTGGATTGATTGGTGCAATTGAATTGACTGAGCGATAGGCATTTAGTTCAGTCTTGGAGGACCTGGGATTTTTCCCAAGGCAATGATAGCTGAAAACAAACAAACAAACAAACAAACAAACAAACAAAAAGGAACCACCCAGAGGAGAAGGGCAAGGGGAGAGAATGTTGCAAGCAGAAGGCTCTGCATGCGTGAAGCCCTAGAGATGGCAATGAGAAGGGGTATGTCGTTGTATGAGGCAAACTGAGATGACCTAAAAGCATTTTGGTGTGGTTGATGCACAGGTTGCAAGGAAGGTGAGATAGTGCATTGAAAGCTAAAACTGGGCTTGGAGGGAGGTAGAAGCCAGATCCTAAAATGTGTGACACATCTTGCTAAGGAACTGAGGCTTATTAGGAGAGGTGTAGCCGATTATTCAGGCATTTTAGGCTGGGGTCTAATGACTCTAGCTGCATTGTGAGGAGCGGATTGGAGAAGGCAAGGCTGCAAATAGAGGCCATTTTTGTTTTGTTTTGTTTTGTTTTGTTTTTTGTTTGTTCCTCGTCACCCTTCGCCCCCCAGTATTTATGGCAATGCCTTAATTATGAGTCCATTAAATGGAAGTGCTTGCAGTTCATCTCCTGTAGGATGAAAAATAAATCTTCATGATTATGCTGAGGGAAAATATGGCAACACATTTATTGATTAAAATGCATAAGCTTTTGTTTTATAATCTTGGGGAAATGGATTTCCTCAAAACAAAAGAAAAATGTAACTGTGAAGTATCTGAGTGGCAGGTATGTGTTCTTGCAAAACAGGATGTGATGGAGGCTGGGCCGTCCCTCTGGGAGTAGACATGGGACTCCAGAGGGCAGGGAAAGGACACATTGGAGGGGTGATGGAAAGATTGACGGTGACACATGGCGTGTGAGCTCTGCGAGAGTGAAGAACACGGTGCCCCCCACACTCTATCCTGATGAAAGCAGCCTTCACAGACCCTTAAAGAAATGAATCTGTTAAACAGATGCCTTCAGCATGTCACTTGCAGACAAAGCTTCCTTTGCTACAACCCCTCTCAGAAAGGTTGAGAATGGATAAGTCTGGTGAGAGGAATAATTTGTCTGACTAATTTATTATAGTCCAAGGAGGTCTCTGAATAATACAAGACTCCAGGGGATAGAAGCCTGTCATCTAGTGGTGGTAGTGACCCTCCTCCCACAGGCTGGGGTCTCTGTTTGCTTCTTTGGTTTTGGTTTTGTTACATGGAATAGGCTAACATCATTCCCAGTTCTTAGGTTCTGTTAATAATCGTCCATTTTATGTTCATTTTGGAAATGAGACAATGGGAGCTCACGTGTGGGAATGCAGGGTCTCAAACAGGACTTATCAAGGAAATTTGAATCCAGTAGTTAAAGAGACTGATAAAATAGGAACTGAATCAGCCTGCTGTGGTTCTGCTGCTTGGCTGTGAATAATCTTTAAGACCTTCCGAGGAAAGACCACCTAAATTGGGCTTCTAAGTCTGTAGCTTATGCCTCTATCTTCCCCCAGAAGAGCTCACAAACCAAACCCAAGCCACTGAGCATTATGGGAGAAATTTATTGACTGCCTTTATAAAATGAGAAAGAAAAATCACCTACCATGCAATTTAGCAATACCTAAATGAGAAAATTATCCCCATTCTGATAGAAATGATCATTTTTCAAGAGAAAGTGTTAAAATTCCTATATCTAATATAATGGGTATCAGGCTGCACATTTCTGAAAAGAATAATTTCCCCTGCTTGTGTTATAACTATTTCTGTCAAACTATTACAAAAAAAAAAGGAAGAAAGAGAATGAGAAAATGAGAAAAAAAGGAGAAGAATACATGAGCTTAGTTTTGTGCAAGAGACCCCCGGGGGTCCTGTGTTCGGGGGGGGAACTTTCCATATTGCACCATGCCAGTATCTGTTCCTTATGTTGGCTTCAGTTTTCCAAAATGTATCTCCTGATCTTCATATTAGCATTTCAGGATTTACAAATAAATGTCCTGCTAAATGCATTGTGGCAGAATTTAACAATTTCAGAAATTGAGAAATTCTACAAGAAGACTATTTGCTAACAGGGCAAGAAATAATCATGACAATAATCCTAAAGTCATCTTTGCAGTGTGATATAAAGAGGTAGGAGTTCTGAATCGACTCCTTATTAATATAGTTTTAGATAAATATACCACTTTTTATCACAGTTTCTTACTCTGGCAGATGAGAAGTGTGGCTAGATGACCTCTATTCTTTTCCAGATCTAAAATTCTGTATGCTAAAAGGATGCATTTAAATTCAAACAGTAAATATTTCTATTGCCAGGTTTTGGGGATCTTAGGATGCTAGGATCTGGTTCCTACTTTTGCAGAGTTCACATCACACTACGTGTAGTTCTTACTTGTATAAAATGAGTAGGATTTCTGCCCTTTGTTTCTGAAACATATGAATATAATCAATACACATGCTTTGCAGTGAGGTGTAAGTAGAATCAAATTATTATGGCCATTGGTGAATATAAGGCACATGGATGTGAGGTTATATGAATTGATTCAGCTTGCGCTGTTGAACTGCTAGAAGTGAAGGTTAGAGTAATTCAAGGCATTAATTTGTAGAGTCTTGTTTTTACTTGTCTGCACAAACAGGTACAAATTTATTCTTTTGTTTTCCACGAGCTCTCCCGATGCTGAACTGTACTCACAACTACTCCTTCCACCCACACACATATTTTCAGCACAAAAAATTCATTGAATTCAGCCCTAGATGGCTAACCAGATGAGTCCGTAAAAGAGGCTTTGTGTACTTTCCTTGTGATTCCCAAGTGGAGTGCTAACACAGGTGGGGAAGAGTGTTCTCATCCTGAGTCTGACAGCTTTTCCCTTTTGTTCCTGACAGAGGCATGATCAGATGATGCCATTGTTGGTGCCAGCTTGGCACGGTCACTATCTAGATCTGTCAGCCCTAAGCTGTACTTCCTATGATGGTGCATGATGTCCAACTACAATAAACTCTCGATACTGATCAAAGTCTTTTATTGCACCCTTCCATTTTTAGGATATTATGACCTTCATGAAATGACACCGGGCATTTTCTCTGAAAACTTGTTTCTGGGAAACTGCTTAATACTCCATGTTACTTTTTTTTTTTTTTTTTGAAAAAGTCCATTTCAGATGATATACCAGGCCTTTGGACTTTCAACATTCCTTAGCCAGATGTTCAATAGCAAATATTTTCTCAGCTGGGAAAAAGAAGAAAAAAACAGTGAAACTTGTCAGCAGCGGTGGGAATTATCAGTATCAATGAACGCTTATTTTTTGCTTTTGCACGGAGGACTGGCAGAAATATTTGAAATATGAATCTGGGTTCTATCCCTAATATACCTTAATACATTCCAGCTCTGGAGTAGCAAACGAAAACTGATACTGGAGACTGCAGAGTGTGCAAAAATATGGAACATATTCAGAAGTTATTACTATTCATTTTACTTCCAATCATAGGTTCACTCAACCTCTATGTGATAAATGAACCTTCAGGGTATGTTTGCATTGACATTTATGAGTTTCAAGGATAAATGACCTGACTTTTTTGGGTGGGCGTTCCCCAGAGGACTTAAAGGTAACTGAAATATCTTTGGCCCAGAATATTTCTTATGTAGCTTTGAAGCTAGAGAATTTAATTGAATTTGAAAACCCACTTAGGAATAAAAATCTGAAGGCACTTTGGGCATTGCATTATGGGGCTAAGCCAAATATTTCAAAAATATTTAACTTCAAATGAAATTTTCATTCATTTGACTAGTTAATTAAATATGATTTTTCTCCCTGAATTTCCCTGAGAAGGAAAGAACTCTTTGAATGCATGGTATTAAAAAGAATTCTAAATAAATTGGAACACAAGAGGCCTTTGGTTTGGAGCAACTTTGAAAAGTAACAGCTTTTTATCAAGGAAGGAATTATATTACTTTCTTTGATCTGCTCCTTCCCTCATTTGCCTTGAAGCTATTAGGGCCCCCTCTTTGGTCTCTCCCAGCTTGGATGGTCACTTATTTTGCTGCTTTCTCTCAAGATCCTCAGATTCTAAAGGGTTTTTAAGTAAGATTTAGTAAAGGAGCATACTTCTGTCTCAGAATATCTTTGGATTTAGACTTGGGTTTTTTTCAATTATTGACCTGGAATCTTTTCAAATTTGTTCCTCTCATGAAAAAAGCTCATCTTTAGTGAGATGATAAATTATCTTGTAAATAAAAAACTAAACTTTTATCTTAAAATCATTCTTAAGATACAACAATCAAAACTGGCAAACCAGGGCACTATGGATCACCTTTCATTTTTCTCAGATGATTCCTGTGTTTGAAATTTTGACATTATAATTTTTGAGACTGTGACACTGGAGTGTATGCTGATGCATTACTTGAAAAGTTGAATGTTCAAATTTAAACTTTGGAAATTTAGGGGGAGCTAGTTAAAGAGCAGTCTCAACCTACAAATGATGTAATCACCATGGACTTTTTTTGGTGGATGATAAAATACCTCAAGAATTTTCTTTTTTTTTAAATGAACATGACATTTTAAATATGAAGATTGGAAACAAATATGCAGGACTTGATTCACTAGGATTGATGGTACTTAAGTTCCAAGGTGTAGGGAGATAGAATCCAACACAATACTTACTGGTCAAATCATTCTTACAGTAAAGAATGAGTGTAGGAAACTTCTAGTTTCTATTTCTAACAATGTCTCTCCCCCTGCAGTGAAAAAAACTTTCATTCTTATTTTATATTTATTTTTCAAGACCCACAAATTTTACATAACTTAAGTAGAAAAATCATAAGGCTTATTTGTTCAGAAAGGGATTGGTAAAATATTTGGGAATTTCTCTTTACTATATTACCCATTCTTTAAGTAACACTAGTGTCTGTAACTTGATTGAAAAGGTGCTTTTAAGCCAAAATTAAAGCACCTAAAATCAGTAAAGTTGGATCAGGGCATACTTTTATAACACTTTGATATTGTAGTTGGACTGAAAGATCTGGAAGATAGCCAAACAATTCACATACAAATAATTGAACATTCATTTGCTGTTCACATAGACCTAATGTAATAATGCCTTAATAGAGAATCACTTACCACTTCCTCTGAACCCTTTTCTAAACACCTTTCAACTTCAAAACTTGCCCAATGCAAGGAGCCAAAAGTACTGAGTGTCCTGCCAGAAAATCTCTTTGCATTTCTGTTACTGGAAACCAGTAGGCTTAAAACAAAGAAATCTTCTAAGGGAAATTGTGAAGGACTTACCATCCAAATATTGGACCAAATAAATAAAACTAAGATAACATTTTGAATGAAGATTGTTTCACCTGCCAACAATTATGAACATTCCAGTTTCCTCAAGGTGATGGAGAACCAACAAAGTTGATCTAAAAAATACATGACACATATAGAACATGTATAGATGTAGCACATCTATACATATAAAATAGAGCTGTATAAAATTGTTAAATTTCAGACACTTTCTCCTAATATTACCTGGTCCCACACTGTAACTACACCAAGTGGCCCAATTACTAGCATCACTTAGGAGGTATTAAAAAATGCAGATTAAGGTGCCTGGGTGGCTTAGTTGGTTAAGCTTCTGACTTCAGCTCAGGTCTTGATCTCACAGCTTGTGAGTTGGAGTTTCGCGTCAGACTGTGCTGACAGCTCAGAGCCTGGAGCCTGCCTCAGATTCTGTTTCCATCTCTCTGCCCCTCTCCCCAACCCACCCCCTCTCTCAAATATCAATAAATATTTTTAAAAAATGCATGTCTTCCTTCCTCTTCACTTCCTTTGTGGATGTTTCTGATTCATTAGGATTGGACAGGGTTCCAGAAGCCATTGTTTCAAAAAAGCTGTTGGTGTTTCTGAAGAGGAACCAAATTTCCCATCTTCTTGCTTTAGGCCACCTGTTAGCCTGGCACCTTCACTCCTTGAGAAATGGAGTGGATAAAGCAAATTCTCTGACTTGTGTACCAAATGCTAGGATGGGCTGCTTTAATACTAATTTCTAGTATCTGCAATCATATTTGCAGGTGTTGCTAATGCAGACAAGAGAAAAACCTGAAAGGGTTATAGTTACATTAAATGGGAAGCCCATTCCTGGAACTGTTGTGCATAGGCTTCAGTCTTGAAGTAGCTCGAAATTTCTTCTTAGAGAAATCAAGTTGAGATACATGAATTGAAAGCTCTTCCTTCAATTAGGGATTCGTAAAAAGAGATCCGAGTCCGAGGTGTTTAAGGAGGCATGGAATGAAAGTATTCCAGGGGATAGGTACTAAGTGCTGCAACCTTAACTTACTGATTTTTAAAAATTTCCTTTTGAAAATCTATTTTCTTACTACCAAAGTAAATTTGGGAAAATAGAAAAATTATTTTTAAGTTGGAAAATTTTTTAAAAATCAAGGAGAAAAATATCACTGTCCTCACAATCATTCACCATTTTGTGGTATTCCCTTTCTGTTTTAAAATATGGATATCTAATATGTTTGCACTCATAGGTCTAACAGGAGAACAGGAGAAACCTAATGGAGGACCAGGGGGAGCAGAGGAGGGAGAGAGAGTTGGGGAGAGAAAGGGACGCAAAACTTGAGAGATTATTGAATGCTGAAAACGAACTGAAGGTTGAAGGGGAAGGGAGAGGGGTGAAAAGAGGTGGTGGTGATGGAGGAGGGCAACTGGCTGTTGTATGGAAACCAATTTGACAATAAACTATTTAAAAAAATAAAAAATAAAAATAATAAATAAAATATGGATATCTATATGTTGTTGTTAAAATGCATATATATATTAGCAAAAATTTAAGCCCAATAATTATGGGAGTTGCTCTAGTTCACACCATTGCTGTTTAAGACTTTGTTTCATTTATTTTTATTTTTTTAAGTTTATTTTTTTATTGAGAGAGAGTGAGCAAGTACAAGCGTGAAGGAGCAGAGAGAGAGAGAGAAAGAGAATGCCAAGCAGTCTCTACACTGTCAGCACAGAGCCTGACTTGGGGCTGCATCTCAGGAACCGTGCGATATCAATTGAATCAAGAGTCTGACACTTAACGGACTGAGCCACCCAAGTGTTTTAGCGGGAACAATGATCCAACTAAATTAAACAATATAGTAGCTACCATTTAAATGTTGCTTATAGTCGGCACTATGTGCTTGATAGAAGTTAAAGTTTTTATCCTCCAAAATAGTGATGTAAGTACTTTATTATTTCACACTTAATTGATAAAGAAAGGAAGTACAGAGGGTTTGAGTGAGTTTGTTGCTACTTTGTAGTGGACGCACTGTTGTTCTTCACAGCCATGAGGGCCCACTGGGGGATGAGAGGACAGGACGTGGATTTGAACTAGCAATTCCCTGAAACTCTTCTCTACTCCTGCACTTGTCTTAACATAAACATTTAAGTGGAAGAAATTAATTAGGTGCCCTTGAGGTTCCTTGAAGGCATGCTGTAGTGCTTAGTCCATAGACTAAGAACCATTAGTCTCCATGTTTCTATCAGGCTGAGTTTTTGCCTCAGTTTTTATTTTTTAAACACAACATTGATGAAAGAGAGGATTTCACGAATAACTAAAAGCTTACCTGAGGCACATTTCATTCTCCTTTTCTCAGTAAAATGGCTCTGATTTTTTCTTCAGATCTGAAAAGCGACTCTAAATTGGTCTCTCCAAAAGTCTTTGAGGCAAATTTCTAAAATCCTTGCAAACAATCCAAGAAAATCGCTCCATTTTCTTTCAGATTAATTTAACAGTTGGATACCTAGTTCTGATAAACAGTCTGTTTTAATTTAGGCTGTGAATTAAGGCAAGAAGAATCTCAGACCCTCCACCAGGGCTTGCTATTTTAGGACAGTCTCCTAAGCCTTTGTGCTGGTCATGAGAAGTTAACAAAGCTCATTCCCTGGGAAATCGGCCATCTTAATTGCTCAAGCTTCCGCTGAAGGATATCCGAAGTGACCAGACCCCAGAGGGATGGAGCCATAATTAAGAATGTTTATTGCCCTTCTTGTGTCCTCATTGTTCACTGACACACAGAAGCATCTCTGTTTTTAAGTATCATGTAATCAGTATCGAATTATTTTCTCTGGAAACCTTGACCCTCTTATTATTAAATCACATGCACACTGTTAAATGATCTGCAAGCTGTCCAGCGTGGTTTCATTTTTTACATTTCTCCGATGAGTGTATTTTCATTTTATAACAACAAACTTCTCCTAGGTCAAAGAAAGCATCCTCTCAAGGAGGTCAAAGCCCTTCCCTTCACATTCAATTTAATGAAGCAGGATAGGAAATCACTGTTTCTGAGCCATGGTTCCCAGCTCTCGGTGACAGGACAGCCCAGCACTCTTGAGTGATGGAAACCTCTAGGCTGACAGCTCCTGTTAGATAATTTCAGACACACAAAGGAAATGCACTTGTTTGGGGGCTGCTGTAGGGGCAGCTGGGCCTGGAGAGTCCAACAACAGCATAAAGATCACACTTGCCCAACTTCTGAATTTAAAAGTAAAATTAAAACAAAACAAAACAAAACAAAATAAAATAAATAATACAAAACAAAGAAAACCCAAAATAAAATAAAATTTAAAATAAAATAAAATAAAATAAAATAAAATAAAATAAAGACAAGGGGAAAACATCTGCCCAGAATCTGCTATAATCACTCTTACGAGCCTCAGACTCTCTAGAAATGTCAGTTCATCAGGTGATACTGCTAAGACCAGTATAGCATGAGAGAATGATAATGTGGGAAAATAAATAACAGTGAGAGTCTTATCCCTCTCGAGGTAAATCCCTGTCCATCTAAGATACAGAGATCCAGTTGTGGTTTGGGGTACATCTCGAGACATCTGGCCTAATGGGCCCTTGCTTTAGTCTCAGGTTTCTTCCAAATAGTTTATTTTATATCCTCAACATCTAGTTTTTCTCATTTTCAATACCTTGTATGGTTCTTCACACAGAGTTGATATTCAATGGATGATTTTAGAAAAGACATACAATCTGTTAAATTTGCCAGATACTTTAGAAAAGCTTTGATCTTCTCTTAGATCTCTCTCTCTTTTTTTCTTTTGTGGAAAACTTCCACAAGCAGTTTATACTGCATTTGAAAAAAAAAAGGATTTACTTTTATCTATTTTAGTATGGAATATTTCAGACATAAAAGAAGACAGAGAACAATATAATGAATATCCACATACCTACAAACAAGCTTTAAAGATATCTTAAAGTTTTGTCATGTTTACTTTAGAGAATTTTACAAAGAAGGAAAACATTGAAGATACAGTGAAGGCCCCACCCCTTCATGGTTCTGCCCTCCTCTCCACCCCCCTTCTGCAAAACCTGTATCTCTGCAGAGATTGATACATGTCATTCTTATACATGGCTTCTCGGTACATACTCCCACTTTTCACTGTATGGGCTGTTTATATTTTAGGATTTTATTTTACTATTTGGGAAATATATATTTTACTATGTACTTGTTTATGTATAAAATCATTGACAATACAGTATACATATAATTTTCAAATTTTCTCTTTTTACTCAATATTCTGCTTTTCAAATTTACTCATGCCTATTCCCCTGATTAAAGATCACTGCTTCTCCAACTCTGGTAAAGACTTTTTTCTGTTTTTAATTTTCAGTCTATTATGAGCCATCTGTCTAACTAAAATACAATAAAATGGATTATTAGAAAATACAATAAAACAAGAGTGTACTAAATACAAGTCGCACTTTTTATTATTATATTTAACAGTTACAAATTACTCTGTCGAGTTGCTATGAAAGTTTCTAAATGCTTGCTCTCAGCTTTGGTACTGTCTTGACACAGATTGGTGACGAAAGGTTTGTCAACTGATACTAGTCCATAGAATGTGTCGTGAGTAACATTACTCTAAATCATCTACTTTCACCACGATGTGTGTGTGTGTGTGTGTGTGTGTGTGTGTGTATGTGTGTGTGTATGTGTGTATATGTGTGTGTGTGTATATATATATATATATATATATATATATATATATATATATATTTGTCTGCAGTTGAACCATTTGTTTATTCATCATTCTTTCGGTAAATACTTGTTTCCAGTTTTTGCTATTGCACATAGTGCTACAATGAATATCCTGATTTATCACATCTCCTCGTACTGGAAGCATTGTGCCCAGAATGCAATTGTTTGGTCAGAAGAGATGATCATCTTCTTCCTTAGTAGTCTTAATACATTTTTGCTTGCATGTCCCTAGAAGAATTTT
>NC_043706.1:96947933-96953571 GCF_006229205.1 Suricata suricatta
TTAATTATCTATTAATTTTTTGCTTAACATTACCCTACTTAATCTAATTACTTAGTAAAAATTGGGAAAAATCAATATTTTTTATTTTCAATAAGTTTTTAAAGTGCAAGTAGTTTTCATGAAATCTTTCTAGCTTATCATGTGATATAAATAATTTTGTTGGGGCACCTGGGTGGCTCAGACGGTTGAGCGACTGACTCTTGATTTTGGTGACGGACATTATCTCATGGTTCATGGGTCCCGACTGGCATGGGGCTCCATGCTGACCGCTTGCTGGGAGCCTGGAGCCTGCTTCAGATGCTGTGTCTCCTCTCTCTGCCCTTCCCCGCTCATGTTCTGTCTCATTTTGTCTCAAAAATAAATAAATGTAAAAAAAAAATCTAATTTTAAATAGATAAAAAATAAAGTTTTGGCATGAGAGTGTCCTATGGCTTCAATAAGGCAAAACCATAGGTAATATTTTTTACAACTTTCTTTTTCTTTGCTTTTGTGAATGTATATATAGAAGGTAAAGATGTGGAAATTAATATGTATGTATATATATATATATATATATGTATGTGTGTATATATTTATTTTTTGTAGTTTCAAGTTTTTATTTAAATTCCAGCTAGTTAAGATATAGTGCAATACTAGCTTCAGGTGTAGAATTCAGTGTGGAAATTAATTTTTAAGACTTCTTCACGTCTATGTACCATTTAGAAAGTCTTCACACCTCTCTAAAGTTTGTATTCTGAAGACTGCTGTTTTATTTACCTAAACATGGTCAAATTGCTCTTAAAAGTACTGTATGCCCCTACCACTGGCATTTGAATGTTGCCATATCTCCACATGCCTGCCAAAGCCTTGTATTATCAGACTTTTCTTCATGTTTGCTAATTGGATGGAAGTGAAATGGTATCAGATGGTTGTTTAAATGTGCCTTTTCATAATGACTTGTGATGGTTGGCATCATTAAATATATATGATGGTCGATTGTGTTCTCTTTTCTCTAAATCATCTGGCCATATATCTTTTTCCACTTTGGGGTTTTTCTTTTTTTTTATTGATTTTTAGCAGGTCTTGATACATTCTAGCCTTTTGTCATATTCAACTGAAATCAGAATTGCACATATTCTTTCCTTTTTATGTCATCATTTTACTTGTTTATATTATGCTTTGCTGTATTAAAATCAGAAATTTTCACAGTTTACCTTTCTTTGTTTCATAGGTTTTTGTTCTGTTTAGGAAATAGTTTTAACCTTGGGGTTATAAATGTATTCTTCCATAATTTCTCTTAAAAATGTTAGTCTTATTTTTTGCTTTCCAGGGTTTCATCCATCTGCAAAATATCTTTTTATGTATGTATGAAATAAAAATAATTGATTTATTCTTATGGATAATAATTGCCCTAGAACCATTTACAGCAATTCCCTTTTCATCAATTTATAAAGCCATTTCATCACACGACAAGTTTCTGTATATGTCCATTGCTGGTTCTTGAATCTCTTGTTTAAATAACTACACTGTGTTTAATGCTATTATTACATATTCTTAGGTTATTGAGGCACAACATAAATACCACAAAATTCATTCTGTGCAGGTGTATGTCTCAATAATTTTTAATAAATTTATACAGCTGTGCAACTATCACCATGACCCTCATATTAGAACATTTGCGTCATTCCCCAGAAGTTTCCTTATGCCTGTTTGCAGCCAGTCTCCACTCCATCCCCAGCCCCTGGCAGCCGCAGATCTGCTTTCTGTCCCTTACAGATTTGCCATTTATAGAAATTTCATACAAACAGAATCCTACAATATGTGGTCTTTTATGACTTAGCATATATAATACTCTTGACGTTCATCTGTGTCACAGCATGAAATCACGGTTCATGATTTTTAAAAGATGAGTGCCTATTAGCCATTCACATATCTTCTTTGGTGAAATGTCTATTTAAATGTTTTGCCTATATTTTAATTGAATTGGTGCCCTTTTAATACTGAATTATGAGTTTTTAAATCAGATATATGATTTTCAAATTTTTTATCCCAGTTTTTTACTTGTTTCTTCACTTTCTTGATGGTAACTTTAGAAGGACAGAAGGTTTTTATTTAGATAAAATCCAATTTATCAATTTTTTTCTTTTATGAATTGTGCAGTTGGTGTCACATTGAAGATATCTTTGCCTGATTTGAGGGCACAAAGGTTTATCTTCTGTTTTCTTATAGAATTTTTATAATTTTAGCTTTTACACTTATGTCTATGACCCATGTTAAGTTCATTGTTGTAATGGTGTAAGTTAAGAATTTAAGTTAGTTTTAGAATATTTTTCCTGTTGGGGGCGCCTGAATGGCTCAATTGGTTGAGCATCAGACTTCTTCCAACTCTTGATTTTGGCTCAGGTCATGATTTTATGCTTGTGGGATTGAGCCAGGTGTCAGGTTCCAGGTCAGGCTCCCGGTTGGGCTCCACATGGGCTCTGCACTGGATGTGGAGCCGGCTTAAGATTCTCTTTCTCCCTCTCCCTTTGCACACTCCTTTTCCCTCTCTCAAAAACAAACAAATGAACAAACAAATAAATATTTTTCCTGTGGTTATCTAATTGTTCTAGCACCATGTGTTGAAATGACTGATTTCTCCCACTGAATTTCTTGGGACCTTTTTTGAAAATCAGTTATTTATTACAATTAAGAAGGGAGATTAAAATGAACCTTGTGGTACCCAATTAGTGACAGAGACACTGTAGCAGTATAAACTCATGTTTACCTTCATATAGATAATGATCTATCTATCTAATTTAATTATTCCATTATATATAAATTGTATTACTATAGATATGTGTACATTGGTTAGTATATATACAGATATTTCCTAGCTCTGTCCTCTGAGAGGGCCTAGAAACAATGCCATCCCTAGAAGCCACATGCAGATCTCCATCTAGGTTTTGGTTTTTAATATCATTCTCCAGTGAAAGAAACCAGGGCTCCTTGGAGAAATTGCAGATTCTAGGTCTGGGTCAGGGAAAATATAAGATGAACCAAGAGATCTTGTGGGAAAATACGAAAGTACTTAAAGACAAAATGATGGGAATATGTGAAAGTGACACGAGATTCAATGTGAAAAGCTCCTAGTGGCCAAAGCTGGGAAGATTTGAAGAACAAAATAAATAATGTAGTATCAGATTATAACCCAGAGTATAAAATCAATTCTCATGAGTTCATAGTGTTATAAATAAATGGTAAAATAAACAAATACAAGAGGAAGAAGAGACAAATATCCCATTCTAAGGAATTAGAAATAAGTCATGTAGATAACTACCTCAAGGAAGTGTTGCATAACTCTCCCACCCTTACATGAAGGCTGTTCTTAGTAACTCCCTCCTAAAGAGTACAGTATGGAGTAGGTGGGGGAGGTGTGGACGAGGAACTTTTCACTAGAATAACTTGACAAGTATTACTGTGGCCAGGTGACCAAAGTCAAAATCTTCTGTGATATCATGTTGATAACATGTATCCTTTTGATAATGGTGTGATAAGAAACACACTTTACCTTTGTGGTCTTTTTTCCCCCACATGCATAACCACAGTCTAAACATGAAAAAGACAGTAGAAAAACTCAGTGTAAGGGACATTCTGTAAAATACTTGACTAGTAATCCTCAAAACGATCAAAGTCATAAAAAACAAAGAAAGGTAGGCAAACTATCATAGTTTAGAGAAGCCTAGGGAGACATCATGACTAAATGTAATGTGGTATCCTGGATGGGATCCTGATGCAGAAAAATAACATTAGTCTATTTTTAATGTTTTTTTAAATTTATTTTTGATACAGAGAGAGACAGAGCATGAGAGGGGGAGGGGCAGAGAGCGAAGGAGACACAGAACCGGAAGCAGGCTCCAGGCTCTGAGCTAGCTGTCAGCACAGAGCCTGATGCGGGGCTCGAACCCACGAGCCATGAGATCTGACCTGAGCCGAAGTCGGAGGCTTAACTGACTGAGCCACCCAGGCGCTCCAACATTAGTCTAAACAAAAGGAATTTAAGTAAAGTATGGACTTTAGCTAATAATATTATAATAATATTGGTTCATTAGTCATGACAGATGTCCCATAATAAGGTAAGATGTTAGCGGTAAGGGGAGTTGGGTGCAGAGTATGCCAAAACTCTTCGCATTATTTGTGCTTCTAAAACTACTCTAAAACTAATTTTGGGTGTGTGTTTTTAAAGGCTTTTGAGAAAAGTTAATATAACCAGGAAACATTGCATAAATACTATTGCCCAGAACATGAAATGAAACAATTGACCATAAGTAGAAGAGGTTATTTGGGGGATTTTCTATGCTTTCTTTTTTTTTTAAGACTTTACTTTGGGGTCACCTGGGTGTCTCAGTTGGCTGAAAGTCTGACTCTGAGCTGAAGTCAGAGGCTTAACTGACTTAGCCACCCAGGTCCTCCCTTCTAAGCACTTCTATTACTGCATTCCCTAGTTTTTATGTTGTGTTCTCTCCCTCAAGTAATTAAATATTTTCTTATTTTCTCTGTGGTTTCTTATTTGACTTTTGTGTTATTTACAAATGTTCAATTTCCAGATATTTGGGATCTTTCAAATTTCTTTCTATTGTTAATTTTTAATTTAATTCTTTTGTGCTCAGAGAACATATTTTATATGATTTCAGTTCTTTTAAATTTACTGAGACTTATTATATGGCCAAGACTATGGTCTATCCTTGAGAATGTTCTGTCTATCCCTTGAAAAGAGTGTATATGCTGCTGTTTTGGAGTGGAGTATTCTATAAATGTCCTGTTAGGTTGTTTGATAGTGTTCAAATCTTCTATATCAGTATTGATTTTCTGCCCATTTGGTCTATCAATTGCTAGAAATGGAGTACTGAAATCACCTTTAATTGCTGAACTGTCAGTTTTTCCTTTTAGTTTGTGTATTTTGGAACGCTAGTATTATAACTTCCATATATATTGACTCTTGATTCATAAAATGTCCTTCTCTTTTAGTAATATTTTTTGGTTTTAATTCTGTTTAAAACATCAATACTAGTATGGCCACCGAGCTCTTTTATGACTCCTGTATATATGGTATGTCTTTCCTCACCCTTTTACTTTCACCCTAGTTGTATATTTAAATGCAAATTGTGTCACTTTTAGGCAACACACAGTTGGATTTTGTTTTTTTTTCATTCAATCTGACAATTTCTGCCTTTTCACTGCAGTGTTTAATCCATTCACTTGAAAAGACATTAATATAGTTGGATTTGGGGGCGCCTGGGTGGCTCAGTCGGTTAAGCATCCAACTTCGGCTCAGGTCAGGATCTCACGGTCTGTGAATTCAAGCCACATGTTGGGGTGGGGGCGCTCTGTGCTGACAGCTTGTAGCCTAGACCCTACTTCAAATTCTGTGTCTCCTTCTCTCTCTCCCCCACTCCCCAACTTATGTCTCTATCTCTCAAAAATGAATAAACATTTAAAAAATTTAAAAACTATAGTTGGATTTATTTCTGCCATTTTTCTCCTTTTTTCCTATATGTCTTATGTCTCTTTTACCCTTTTGTTTTTCCTACACTACAGTTTGTGTATTTAATCAATATTTTAGTATATTTTAAAGTAGCCCCCAGACCCCTCTATCCAGCCCTAGCAACCACAAAACTAC
>NC_043706.1:96953671-96983100 GCF_006229205.1 Suricata suricatta
CCTTGCCTTCCTGGAATGAATTCCACTAATAATATATAGTCTTTTTTCATAAGTTGTTGGATTCATATTACTAGTATTTTATTGAGGATTCTCACCTATATTCATAAGAGATGTTAGCCTATAGTTTTTTTTCTTGTGATATCTTTTTCTGATTTATTAGGTATTAGATTTTAGGGTAATACTGACCTCAGAGAAGGAATTGAGAAGTAATTCCTACTTTTCTATTAGGAAGAGTTTGTGAAGAATTGGCATTAATTCTTTAAATGTTTTGTAGAATTCACCAGGGAAGGCATCTGGGCCTGGGATTTTTTGTAGGTAGTTTTTGTTTATTTTTTCAATTTCTTTACTTACTATAGGTATACTTAGATACTTTTTGAACAGTTTTGGTTGTTTTTGCTCTTCCTGGATTTTTTTATATTTTATCTAATTTATGTACTTTGTTGGCATACACTTGGTCATAGTATTCCCTTATAAATCTTTTTTGTTTCTATAAGGCTGATAATAATGTCTCCTCTTTCATTTTTATTATTATAATTCCATATCTTAGTGTTATTTCTGTAGTGGTTACTCTAAGCATGCTACATCTTAACTATCACAAACTTGGTGAGGTTAATATTGACTTAATTCCAGTAAAATATCTCCAAATTTGGTGGTACCATTGTCATATATTTTCTGCCTACATATGTTTTGAACCAAACAATACACTATGACCATTTTTTCCTGTTATGGCCCTTGGCTCTCTCATTTTTAGAGTTTCCCTGCAGCTGGAATTACAAACTCAAGTTAGTAGAGCATAAGGTTCTCCCTGCTCATTACCTAATGAATTTACTGCTTTTATTGACAACCCTGCTGTCCCTGAGTTATTACCCTTTGCTCCAAATCATGTCTGCCTCAGCTGGCAGCAAAGATGCAGGATTTTCCATGCAGCTCCACTCTTGTAAAACTACCATGTCAACTAATTGGATGTGGAGTGTGTGTGTGTGTGTGTGTGTGTGTGTGTGTGTGAGAGAGAGAGAGAGAGAGAGAGAGAGAGAGGGAGAGAGAGAGAGAGAGAAGCTAGGTAAAAAAGGCTACAGACAGACTCTCACTCTTCTGACACAAAGCACTGTAATTTTTCATTAACAAATTTCTCAATTTTGTTGTTTGTTATAGGTCTTTTTATAGCCGTAAAATGTTGGTTTTTCACAATTTTGTCCAGTTTGATACTTGTTTTATGGGGAGAGGATTCTCCAATATCTTTATGCTGCCACATCCAGAAAGCCAAACTTTCTGTTTTACAAGGAGAATGCTTCTTGTAAAAAAAGTTAAATGATACATAGAGGAATAAAGCGTAAAAATCAATTCCTCTGTATTTCCACCAAAACTATTATTGACTCCACCTACTATTAACCTCAATGTGAATATCCTTTCATATTCTCTTAATGTATTGCCATACAGGTTTATATTAAGAGGACCACACATTACAGAATGTTTTATAACCTGCTCTTTTTTTCTTTCAGCAAAGTAGTGCGTATTTCACTGTCAGTGTGACTAGATTTACATCAGCCATTTTAATCCCTGCACAGGAGCAATTTTATGACATGGTCGTTCTAAAATTTATTGCCCTGCCCCTTATTGAGGAATTTTGAGATGGCTTCCTCTTTTTTTTTCTCATTCTATAAACAACAGTGTGATAAATGTACATCTTAGCACATTCATTTAAGAGTCTCTGTGGGATACATTTCTAAGGGAAATGTTACAGTTTTCAGGGCATGGTCATTCTGATTTGGGGAATATTTTGTCATATAATCTTCCAATTTACAACCCCTCCGTCAACACGTATGGAGAGCTATTTCTTCACATTTTCATAAGCTTCAAGCATTATTCATTTCTTTTATGTTTCTCAGACTATTAACTGGCATTGAGAATTCTTAGTTGTGCTTGTACTTTCTTGATTGCTAGTGCTTTCAAACATGTTTTCTGGTTTCTATTGAATATTTGTGTCTCTTTTTCTGTGCAAATTTCCCATTTCTATTCTCAGTCCACTTTTTTGGTTGTTTGTTAGGTTATCACTTGCCATGTTATCTTTTATGCTATCTTCATTATAAATCTGTTTCTTAATTTTTCATGACTTATGCTTTATAAAATATAGTTCCTTCCCATGGTCTTTTACCTAAAAATATTTCATTTTTATGGAAGGGCACAGGGTATGAAGTCAGAATACCGAAGTTCCAATCTAGCTTGTCTAACTAGAAGCTATATGACTATAGATAATGAGTAACTCTTGCTTCAGTTTCCTCAGATATAAAGTGTGAGCAATGCTAGCAACTATCTCATAGAACCTATGTGAAGTGTTATAATAATTATAAAACATTTAGAATATCACTTTTAAATCCTTAAGGAATGTTAGCTTACTGTTATGTAAATAAAAATCTATCTATCTATATTTTTTAATGTTTACTTATTTATTTTTGAGAGAGAAAGGTGGGGGGACACACATGAGCATGCCTACAGGAAAGGGGCAAAGAGAAGGAGAGAAGGGGAATCCCAAGCAGGCTCTGCGCTGTCAGCCCAGAAGCGTAAGTGGGGTTTGAACTTACCAACCATGAGCTCATGACCTGAGCTGAAATTAAGAGTCAAACACTTTACAAATTAAGCGACTCAGGCACCACCCCCAGCCCTCAATCTACATAGTTTTTTAATTTCTGGTTTTCTCATCCAGCCTTACCTAAGAATTTGTGATGTAAATGTACTCATTACTCTAAAATTTTAAACATATTTACTGATACTTTATTCCAGTACTTCTTTAGGGTTAATATTTATATAATTACACATTCAACCTATTTGCATTCATTTCGGTGAATGAGATATATACCAAATGTTAACTTTTTTCCAAATGGCTCATTTTGTTTGTAACTTATTTCACTGAAATATCACCAAAGGACTTAATTTGTTGCACAGTACACTTTATCTTAGTAACTTGAAATGACTGCTTTATATTAGATTGAATGCCCACATATAGCTGAGCCTCAGTCTGGACTCTGTTTTGTTCTAATTATGTCTATCTTCTCCTGTATCGAGATCATATTACTAAGATTTAATTATTGAAACAATTTTGATACATTTATGTTGATGTGATCTTGCTTTCTCATTTATAAAATTGTGAAAATAATTGAACCTATCACAAGGAGTTGTTTGAAAATTAATATATTTTATGTACAACAGTTGTTTGACACTTGTATAATTTTAGTACTTTAGTACTATCAGTTGTTATAATTATTATTCTGGAAGAATAGTTTTATGTCTAGACTGATGGGTTATTATACTAAGACTTCCCAGTGAATCATAGCTCCCTGTGTCCATGCTTCTTTGCAATGTGAGTTTCTCAGTCTTCATCAAAAAGTGGAATCTATCTTCTACCTCTCAGATCTGGGTGGGCCTTTGCCTTGATTTAACCAGTAGAATGGTAGAAGTGATTTTGTGTGATTTGTACACCCGGGCCTTGCTTTCATCCACAGGAAATATTGAGTATTCTGCTGAATAGGAAAATTGAGGTGCTTTAGGTGGCTGTCCTGGATAGCTGCTAGACACATGAGTAAAGCAATTTTGGACCATCCATTTCCAGAAGAGATCTCAATGTGAGCCACTACATGAGTGACTTCAGGAGAGATCGGTGGAAAAACTATCCAATGGAGTGCACCCAAATTGTAAAATTATGAACAAGAAAATGTTGTCTTAAGCTTCAGTTTTCTTAATTTTTAAATTTTTTAATGTTTATTTATTTTTGAGAGAGAGAGAAAGACAGAGCATGAGCAGCAGAGAGGAGAGAGAGAGAGAGAGAGAGAGAGAGAGAGAGAGAGAGAGAGAGAGAGCGCCACAATCCCAAGCAGGCTCCAATCTCCTAGTAGTCAGCACAAAGCTGGACACAGGGCTTGATGCTCAACTGACTGAGCCTTCCAGGTGGTCCAAGCCTCAGTTTTAATTCCTTTGAAATGCCACAGTTGATAACTGATATACAGACTTTAATTTCTGATTATATTTTAAAGTTAAATATTATTATTACTATTATTATTTTACACCATTTAAAATTGGATTTGAAGATATTTATTGCATTCTGTGTTTGGTAAAAAAAACTGAAACAAATATGTATTTAGCACAATTTTGTGAAATACACTCAGCATAACGGGGTAAGAAGCAGTCTCTGGCTCTTGCCCTCCTCCGAGAAGTGAGTTGTGAGCCGGCCCCACTGTGATGAAGTATTTCCTGCAACAGCTGGGCACCAAGTGTAACATTCGTTTCATTAATTCTCTCCTTTCAGTACTGACAGCAGCTCCCCATTGTCTTTCGATTCCTGTTATATCCAGACCTCCAACAATCTTTCCTTTCACATACAGCTGAGGGTATGTGGGACAATTCAAGTAAGCTTTTAACCTCTCTTGAACTTCTTCATCCTCCAAGATATCAAACGTCTCATATTCAACACTAGTATTATTTTGTATTTCTAGAATTTTTTTGTTGAATTCACATCTTGCTACCTGTTTGTTTCCTTCATAAAGAGCATCACAAAAGCTTTATTCGTCAGTACTTTGAGCCTTTCCTCTAATTTGGGAGCTTTGGGCAAATGGAATGTAGTTAATCAGGTGCTTCCGGCTCCTTAATTATATCAAGTCTCCTGTGAGCTCTCCAGAAACATAGAGCAGAGGTGGGACAATTGGAATAGGTTTTGAGACCCTGATGAATTTCTTCATCTGAGAAGATATCAAAAATGTGAACCTGAATATTATGTTTGTTAAGAATCTCCACCATCTGCTTACTGAAACTGCAGTGGGGCTCTGGAGGTTCCTTTCATAAACAACATGCAAGGGATGGCAGCAGTTCGTTTCTTCAGGTGAAGGTCGAGCTCTTCTTTAGGATGCTCATTACCACTAGGTGGGAAGGAGCTGGTAGATCCATGTTACTGAAAGTTTTTTGGTCAACTTGGGCATTGGTATGATCTAATAGATCTTTTTTTTTTTTTTGAGCATCCTTGAAAAATAGGTGGGGAGAGAACTGGTTTCATATTTTTCAGATAGTCAAGGGTGGTGTCTAAATGTCTCTCTCGATCTGATGAGGGCTTCAAATGTGGGGTAACAATTGTATGGAAGCTGGTGGCGAAAGGATTCACAAAAAGGATTCACCCAAGGCAGAACAAAGGAGAGAGAACTTTATTGAATACACCCCAAGGGAGCAAGGTGGGGGTGGTGGTGGTGGTCAGGGCATCAGAGGAGAGACTGTGTGCAAGGAGGCAGTGGGTGGAGGCTTTGTTTAAACAGGGAAGGTGAGGGGGACAATAGGGTGATCAGTCAGTTGAGCCTCCGGGTCTTGATTTTGGCTCAGGTCATGATCCCAGAGTCTGGGGATTGAGCCCTGCCTGGGGTTTTGCTTTGAGCTGGTAGCCTGCTTGAGATTCTTTCTTTCCCTCTGCCCTCTCCGTATTTGTTCTCTTTCTCTCTCTAATTAAAAAATACAATACAATACAAAACAATACAATACAATACAATACAATACAATACAATACAATACAATACAATACAAGGGAGAGGTGAGGATGTATGACAACATAAGGCAATTTCCCTTTTATGGTGACTGTGCCTGGTTGTAAGCAGCCCATTGGTTCACCAGGATCTATGGATATATGGAGGTGGGTCCCCTGATGGGCCTGTGTGTATTCAGCCAGGTGGTCACTGGGTGCCCTTTCTACATGCCATTGTTCAAGTGTGTTTGCCTAAAAATGGCCTCCAACTTCACAAATGAAACTTGAGGGCGTTCTTTAGTTAACTCTAATATCTCATTGTTCCTCTGAGCACACTGTGGAGCTCATGGTGCCCAAAAATGAACTGCAAGGAAGACTTGGCTCTGAGGTGAGGCAGCTCCTCAAACTGCTGCTCAAGCTGACCTCCATCATGGCTGCTGCCACCTCAACCACACGTGTGGTCGTGCTGGGGCCAGACAGAAACACTGGAGCTAAAGTTAAATCACTACTTCCATCTCTCAATAACTGACATTTTGCATTCTCTAAGGATATTTTACTTTCTGTTCTGTAATTTGGGTTTTAATCTATACTTAAGTCATCCTTCTGGCAATGCAAATATCTATGGAGATATTTGAAAAAGATGAAAACCCACAATAACACCTAAAATAAAAATAGAAAAATGATGAGATTACCTGTAAGCATTTCTTATCCTACTAAACTAATAGAGGACAGCACTGTATTTAGAACAAATAATGACTCACTTGTGCTTCATCCTAGACATTTTGATTATCCCACTCTGAGCCCTACTGCCAGCCCTGATCCACATTCGGCTCCACCATCTAGAAACCTAGTATCAGTACCAAATAAATCATGTTATTCTACACAAAAGTTTGTCAGTTTTTATTCATAATATAAATTTTGGTTGATTACAAAAGACAAATGCAAACCTCAGCAGCTTTGGGACGTAAACCAGAAAAAAATATGATAATGAGCTCCTCTAAATCAGTAGCTATTATTTTCATGTAGTTAAATCTATTTAACTATGTTTCTCTATTTTGCATAAGAGATATTCTGAAGTCCAAGATTTTAAGTCTATTCACATGCAGGTTTTTTCTGATACTATGCACCTTACTTAGTGTGTGACATGTTTTATGTCAGAATTTAGGAAAAATAATAGCTAACAATGTCTAGGAAATCAAGAAGAAAATTAAGACAAGCATAAAAATGAGCAGATTGGAATTTTCCTTAAAGTAGTTCCTAAAATAAAGACAGTCAGAACAACTGATCTCTGGCATGTCTAAAGAGACAAGTAGAAAACAAGCAAAATTCTCCAAAGAAGACATATGGACACATGAAAAGAAGCTCAGCGTCACTAATCATCAGGGAAATGCAAATCAAAACCACAGTGAGATATCACTTCAAACCTGTCAGAAAGGCTAAAATCAAATACACAAGAAATAACAAGTGTTGGTGAGGATATGAAGAAAAACGAACCCTTATGCACTGTTGGTAGGAATGCAAACTAGTGCAGCCAATGTGCAAGACAGTAAGCAGAGTCCTCAAAAATCTAAAAATAAAATTACCATATGATCCAGTAATTCCACTATGGGGTATTAACCCAACAAATATGAAGCATTAATTGAAAAAGATGTATGCAGGGGTGGCTCAATTGGTTAAACATCTGACTCTTGATTTTGGCCCAGGTCATGGTCTCATGGTTTGTGAGTTTGAGCCCCACTTTGGGCTCTGCACTGACAGTGTGAAGCCTGCTTGGAATTTTCTCTCTCTCTTTCTCTCTCTCTCCGCCCCTCCTTTGCTCTCTCTTTCTCTCTCTCTCAAAATAAATAAACTTTAAAAAAGATATATGCAGTCCTATGTTTATTATAGCATTATTTATAATAGCCAAATGGTAGTAGAAACTCATGTGTGTCAGTATATAAGTGGATAAAGAAGTGATATATATATGCATACAATGGAATACTAGTCATAAAAGAATGAAATCTTGCTATTTACAATGACATGGGTGGAGCTAGAGAGTATTATGCTAAGTGAAATAAGTCAGAGGACAAATACTGTATGATTTCAGTCATATGTGGAATTTAAGAAACAAAACAAATGAACAAAAAAAAGAAACAAACTCTTACCTATAGAGATCAAACTGATGGTTATTAGAGGGGAGCAGGGTTAGGGACTGAGTGGAAAAGTGATGGGGATTAAGAGCCCACTTGTCATAATGAGCACTGTGTAATGTGTAGAATTGTTGAATCACTATATTGTACACCTGAAACTAATGTAAGACTGTGTGTTAACTATACTGGAATTAATATTTAAAAACAAGTTTAATTGCAATGAAAAAAAAGCAAAATTAGTACTGATAAAATTTGTCAATAACTGCAAAAAAGATGATCCAATAATTCAACCACAGGGCATAGCATTTTAAGCTTTTGTTGTTGAATAAAAAGGAAAGTAAATTAGCTGGAATTAAATCTTCCAAGTCAAAAATTTCATATTTCTCTAATATTCAATAGCAAAATTGTATATATTTTTAATATTTAGTCATATCTTTATTTATTTAGCCATATTCTTCTAAATTGAGATGAAATGATGATTTTTCCCTCCATCTCACTATGAAAAATCTTTGGGGGACCACAATATAATTTGATAATTTAGTTCGTTTTTCTGCCGTATGCGCCTTTCCTAGCAGTGAATAAATGGCACACCATTCTCCTTCCTCCGTTGTTTGTTTAACCTACTAAGAGAGATTATCAGTAAGATAGAGGCTGAGGCAATAGCTCCAGTCCATCAAACTTTTGGGTCTTTTTTCTGCACCCCACCTACACCCCTCATGATTCATGCATTTTAACATGGATGTGTGCATCATATATATGGTATAGCACTTGGTTCTCAGGCCTGTGTGTGTGTGTGTGTGTGTGTGTGTGTGTGTGTGCATTTCTGTCTTTGAATAAAAGCATTTATAGTACTTGCATATATATCTAGGCCAGCACAGGGAACTCAGGAGAATTTTTATGATACCTTAAATTTGTATATCATTTTATTTTGCAAAGTGTATTAACCTCGATTATCTCATTTTACATTTCCTACCTTATGTGTGCTTCAGATAGAAAAACAGGAAGTAGTCGCTCTGCCTATGGAGAAACGACTGTGATCAGAGGAAGCTAAGTAACATGTCCAAGGTTACAGAGTAGAGGGGCACAGGTGGGAACCCTGAGTCCTTGATAAGTGCCCTTTATCCAATGCCATGCTGGCCCCAGAGATAGAAAGTATAGTCTCGTGATGCTGAATGGGTGCAACTGAAGAGCAATGCTCTTCTATTTATTTATTTATCTATTTATCTATTTATTTATTTATTTATTCATTTATTTATTTTTTAGGGACATTTCTTCAAATAACATGTTCAATGTCACCTGGGTAGCATTGTAAAGGAATATGTAAGGATTAAATTTGGTTAGTATTTAGCATGTATTTTACTTTTTTGAGTACTGATAAAAATCGGGTTCTAGAGTGCCGCTGACTTATGCAATTTTGAGAAACAGTTCTGGAATAGCATGCTGCACCCTTTTCTACAACACACACACACACACACACACACACACACACTGTATACAGTGTAGCAGTAACTAACAGTGTATCAGTAATTAATAATCATAGTCAACCATATTATAAAGCAAAAATATCAGAATTTGTGTTGCCCATCCTTCAGATGCAATATTTTTCATGGAAAAGCATTTGGATTTTATTCGATAATTTAATTTTTTTAATGTTGGTAAACACACTCTGTACTTGGAGCTGGATAACAGACATGCTTTTAACATAACAATTCCACCTTAGAATATGACTTAAAAAAATCAATATTAGGCCTTTTTGCTGCAGGTAGTTTCCATGGTAGTCTCCTGAGAAACTAGTTTTAAAAACAAGTTGCTACTACTTCCTATGAAGTTCATAAAATGGCTTTCCTTTTTCTTAGTCATCCAGAATGAAGTCAAAAGGCTCAAAGTGTCTCCAGAAGCTGTGAATCAGGGTCACCTCTTCCCTGCTTATCAGCCACTGCCTTCAGTTAGACCAGTCATAGATATTAAGAATGGCTTCAGTGGCCAATGCCTTACTTCTAAACTGCAAGGGATTTTTTTTTTAAATTCTGTGGAAAAGTTTCTCTCCTCTGTCAAGTGCAACAAAAGTATATGTTGTTTGTGGTTGTGCAATGGGCTTGATGCAGAGTTCTCTGGATTTCCAACAGCTCATTCTGTTTTGTTCCTGTGCCTGGGTAATGAAGGTATCTTTAATGCCATTAGTAGAGCGGTGGCTGAGTGGCACAAAAATAACCTGTAACTGGAGGTGATAGCTCTTATAATTTCTCTAAAATAGAGCACACCATTTCCTTTGACTCTTAAGGAATTGCCTCAGTGTAGTCTTATACTCCTCCACCTCTTCCACCATCTTGCTGAAAGCTTCAACACTGACTGATAGTGTCAGATGGGCAGGATGAGGACATGGTCATCAGATACGCTTCCTTTGAGCAGGGAAAGGTAGCACTGTGTGTCAATGTTGACCATTAAATGCTTTTCCACTTTAAGATTGGCAAGGCAAACCCAGAAAGGTCCTGGGAGCTAAGCAAGTTTGGAGGCTGCTTTGGGTGAAAAGAAGATTCTGCTTGTAGATGAATGCTTTCCATCTCTGCTTCAGTCTATCTATCCCTTCAGCCCTCTTATAGAATAACAGAGTAGTTACAGATGATTAAAGAGATAAAAATGGATATATGTATAGCCTTTAAAATCTCATATGAGCAGGAATGGTTTCATCTTCTGTGTGTGGGTTGAATGTAAAACACCTACTTAATTTTAACCATCATTATTGTGATCCAGATTTGTGGAAGTGGGAGAGAGCCATCTGCTCAGAAAGGTGATTATGAATAACACTGAAGCTTCATGCAATCAGCACAGACTGGGGCAGAAGGACATGGCGACCAAGACAGAGCTTGGAGATCAGGAAACAGGGCTTTGAATAGGAATTCTCCCATGTACCACCACTGTGACCTCAGACAATTCATCTTTGTCCTTTCATCTGCAAAATGACAACAATAATATCTACTTCATAGAGTTCTTTTGAAGATTAAATAAGGAAATACATGTATAGCCCTGTGCATATCATATGCAGTCAATAAAAGGTTGTCTTTAGAAGAAATTTAACAAGAACTTCATAAAATAAGGTTTCCTATGGATGTGAGAACTTGTATATATTTAAAAAACATTCCCGACACTTTCGTTCTATCTTAATATAAGCACTAATAATGTAAATATTTCTGTCTGTTATAACATTACTTATAGTCATTATAGAACTGCTGAACCCTACATTTCTTACTTTTTTCCTAGTCCTTACTTCTAGATAGTCTGTCAAATTCCCCCAAGTAATGACTATTTCACTTCAAGAAAATATTACCTTGTTACTCTTCTGTTCAGTGTCTCAGGGTCCTGATTCCCACAAGCTTGATTTTCCATAGCTCCTTTGACATTTGTTTTCCGGATAGATATGGCTAATGGGAGACCAAATAAAAAAATGAAGGACTAAGGGAGAGAAGCTGGGTTACTTCATTAACTTTTTTTTTTTTTTGGCTTTTGACCATATATCTAGCATAGACTGAGTCTCCATAATTCCATCCCTTTCTATCAGAACTCTCTGTGGCTACAATTTCTTTTGAGCCAGTTCTTGCCATGATCCCAGTTCTTACGTTGGCCTTACTGTCATGAGTGGCTGTTTCTCTGTGGTTCCAGCTTCTGTCTGGATGCTCTGTATTCCCGGACCTTTGCAGCATTAACTCTGACTGTCCCCCCAACTCTAGAATAACTTTTGGGGCACCTGGGTGGCTCAGTCCATTAAGTGTCAGGCTCTTGATTTTGGCTCAGGTCATGATCTCACAGTTTGAGTGCAAGCCTTATGGCTGGCTGACAGTGCAGAGCCTGCCTGGGATTCTTTTCTCTTTCCCTCTCTCTTCCCTCTCATCATCTCAAAACAAATAAGTAAACATTTGTATAGATAGATAGATAGTAGATAGATAGACAGATAGATAGAATCCATTTTGTATGACACTAGTCTTTTAGTTAGTGGCTGTTGATGTGAAATTCTGGGTGTTTTCACCTTTCCCTGATTGTCGTGTAGACCTTCCTCTTCCTTTGTAACTAGTGGTCTCTATTAATGCCCTCTGTTAAACTGTTTGGTTTGGGTTCTTCCCCTGATTAACCCTGACGGATTCAATAATGGTAATTCCACAATTGTTTTCTCATCAACTGACCTACTGTAGACATTGGTCATTTTTATTTTATTTTATTTTATTTTATTTTATTTTATTATTTATTTATTTATTTATTTATTTATTTATTTATTTATTGAGAGAGTGAGAGTGTGTGCACGCATGGGCCTGTGTACTTCTGCACATGTGGGAGCACCTACACGAGTGGAAGAGGGACAGAGTGGGAGGGAGGGAGAGAATCTGAAGCAGGCTAAACTCTCAGCCAAAGCCCCACCTGTGGGCTCAGTCTCAGGACTGTGAAATCATGACCTGAGCTGAAATCAAGAGTCTGACACTTAACTAACTGACTGAGCCACCCAGGCACCCCCAGAGGTCATTTTAAAAATGTAAGTATCGAACTCTGAGTCATTTTTTTAAATTCAAGAGCATTTTAAAAAATGCTGCTCCAGATTTTGATAACTAATTTTACTAGCAAATGGCTAAATAGAAATTCTGTGTCCAATTGGTGAAAAAGTATAATGAAGTCCAACACATGAGCACATTGTTGAAGAAAAGTTTATTTTCATAGTTTCTTCCTGTTAATATTATAGTTCATGATATTTTGAAATTTGAAGTAAGAATAATTTAATTATTTTTGACATTATCCTAAATAAAAGAACTTGGAATTCTAAACTAAGCCTCCAAATTTTTGTATTAAGATTTTTTCCTGTAACTTTCATGCATATGGTTCCCACAAATTTAAGAAACAAAAGAAAAAATACTAATCAAATACTAGAAAAATTAGACCTAACCTCAGAATATAAATTTTCTGCTTAATAACAGAGCATATCATAAGATAAGCCTGATATTTCCAACTTGCTATTTAACTCAATGCAAAAGAATCAAATCTATGACTTCCTTCAACTTTGTAGATCATTTGCAACTTAAGGGAAAAATTTCTGTCCAAAATGAAAAGGGTGGATTGAATTCTGAAGTTCAAGAAAATCATATTAACCTAACATCTCAAGTAAAACAAAGCCAGATTCTCTTAAGCAACCAGGAGGTTATATATATATAAGCTTTCATTTTTGTGCAGATGGGTTGCATTCAAAAGGAAAGAGAACGTGGATAGTCAGGGTGTCCTGAGACATAGAGTTTTGTTTAATTGCTTAAATTGGTTCTTTTCTGTTGCCCATGATCATTGGGAAAATATTAAATCAGGGTTATGTAACTTACCTAAAGTTGTGGAATATCTGCTCTGATGGATTTATGTGGCCACAGTGTTACTGTAAATAAATAAATTTATTAAATTGACTATTTTAGACAAATATGCACTGAGGTAGGCTATGAATTATCTGAGTTGGTGCAGCTGGTGCTTAGCAAATGTTATTGACCTTGAAAAATACTGCAATTCTCCAACAATAATAAAGCTCTAATTAAAAAATGGTTATTCAGGAAAGAAGTCAACATTAATGAGAACATTTCTTAAAACTGTCTCTCAAAGTAATATGCTCATAAAAATAAGTCAGTTAGGAAAAAATGTAGGGTTTCAATGGTACATAAAGAGTATGTAAAAAAGGAAACTAGGTCTAAGACTTAGACAGCTGTGGATTCCATCATTATAAAAATGTAATATAGTAATGGAAAAATACATTTACAGGTTGATGCAATTGTAAAAGGAACTACGAAACATCATATGAGAAAGGGTAAATTATACAATACCTATTTATTTACCTTTTAAGTTGATAGACTATTTTCTAGTAGTTTTAGAAAATTCAGCAGAAAATATGAGAAATCCCATATGCCTATTCTTTCCCCTGAGCATAGTTTTACTTATTATTAAACCTTGCACTAATGTGAATGTTTGTTATAATTGATGAGCCCACGTTGATACATTATTATCTGAAATTCATAGTTTACATTAGAATTCACTCTTTGTGCTGTGTGTTCTATGAATTTTGACAAATGCATAATGATATGTCTCTACATCACAGTATTATACAAAATAGTTCCACTGTCCTAAAAATCCCCTGTGCTTTTCCTACACACTCCTCCCTCTGCCTCTCCCAAACTCTGGCAACCACTAGTATTTTACTGTCTCCATAGTTTCACCTTTTCCAGAATGTTCTATAATAGAAATTGTACAGTATGCAGCCTTTTCATTTTGAATTCTTTCACTTACCAATGTGCTTATCAGGTTTCCTCATGTCTTCTCATGGCTTGATAGCTCATTTATTTTTATTGCTGAAAAATATCTCATTGTATGGATACACTGCAGTTTGTTATCCATTCATCTATAGAAAGACATATGCTTCCAAGCTTTAGCAATCATGAGTAAAGCTGTTATAAACATCCATGTGCAGTTTCTGCATGGAATAAGTTATAACTCATTTGGGTATTTCTGGGATTTTTAATATTTGTAACAGTTTTGTAAAAACTTTATGCTATAAATAAAAAAAATTCAACTAGGTTGACAAATTTCCAGAAAAAATTATATAAGCAAATGTATTAAAGAAGAATTGGAAGGTCTGAATTGCCCTATAGTTATTAGAAAATTGAATCAGTAGTCAAAAATATTTCCATTAAGAAAATCCCAAGCACAGTCTCTATCAACAAATGAAACCAGTAGTTAAGTAACAAATTATTTCAATCTTAATCAAACCTCTTCAGGGCACGAAAAACTTATTTATGAGACTAGCATAATTTTAATACCAAAATGTAACAAAGAGAGTAAAGAAAAAACACATGAGCAAAATGTATTTATGAAACAAAAATGCAAAAATCATAATATGATTAGCAAAAAGCATTTAGAACATACCTAAATTAAAAGAGGTATAATCCTTCATGACAAAACTGACTTTACTTCAGGAAGATAGAGTTGTATTAATGTGAAAAAGTTAATTACTATAATTTGCCATATTATAAAATTAAAAACCGTAAAATATCTCAACAATTACAGAAAGAGTATTTAATTAATGTTGATGTTATTGAAAAATTAGAAACAGAAGGGAACTTCCTTACTTTGACTCAAAATCAAAGGTAAACTTTATACACAGTGGGAACACATTGAAGGCTCTACCTCTGAGTTCAGAAAAAAGACCAGGATTCCAAGCAATACCTCTTTCATTTAATATTTTACCTGTGTTTCTAACTAGTGCAGAATGACAAGAAAAAGAAATAAGTGTGTAAGGATTGGAATACAAGAGTAAGGGGACGTTGCTAAATAAAACTCTTCATAGTAAAATAAATTATGCTCCTAAGTTACAGTAATAAATGTAAGAATACAAACAGAAAGTTTAAGGATAACATTTACAATAATACCAAGCACACAAACTACATAAAAACATAACTGGCAGAATATGTTCAAGAATTCTGTGAAGAAAAATTTTTAAATTTACTAAAAGAATTTAAATGATATGTAAATAAATGAAAAGATAAATGATATTAATTGATTTTCCCCCCAAATGATTCCAGTCAGAGTCACGGCATGTTCTTTCCATAGAAATCCACAAGTTGATTCTAAAATTTATGTGTAAATTCAAGAGGGTGCATATAACTAGACAGTGTTGAAATAGAATTAGTGCAGAGATTTGCTTCATTAGATATTGAGACTCATTACAGGGCTATGATAACTAAGGTAATGTGGTGCAGGTACCGAGGTAGACTAATGAAATAAAATGGAGAGCCCAGAAGCAGATGCGTAGGTAGACAGAAATATATGCGACAGAGATGGCATGGAACGTTAGTGGACAATGAACGATCTCTTTCCAAAATACTGTTCAGACCAAATGTATCCATATGAACAACAAATGAAAATACTATTCTGCAACAGACATGAAATCAAGTCTGGGTTGATTAAAGATCTAAGTGGGAAAGACAAAATTATCAACACAGGAAAATATCTTCATGATGTCAGGGTAGCAAATGACCTATATCTGTTGGCCTCAGTTGGGGTATAAAATATGAAAAATCATAATAATAGTCCACCAGTAATATTCATAAAACTGCGTGTGTCATTCTTTTATGCTTTAATGTGTAACTTTTATGTTTTAATATGTGTATTTTAAAGCATTCTTTCATTAAGGAAGTATAAAGCACTTCAAATGTAAAACAGGATAACAGCAATATTTCATCAGCATTACACAGCAAGAAATGCAAAATTTGCATAAAAGCCTCTTTATATGCATTGTAGTTAACTTTTAGTGTAGGAATGCCTAATAGACTTTAAACATTCTTTGTCATTTACTTAATAAAACTGTATTTTGTTATTCAAATGATATTACAAGTTGACAATTTATTTCTAAAATGTAAAAATAAAATTATCTGAGAAGGGAAATAAAAATGCCAAATAAGATGTGTCTGTGCACCTTGAGAATTAATTTTCTATTTTGCTTTATCAAATATGATTTGATTTGAAGATTAGTTTTACTTCCAAAATCTGCTAAATCCCAATTTTTTCTTTGAATGTAAGCTTTTTCTTCATAAAGTGTTGGATTCTATAGCTAAAACTTTAGAGAGAATTATTTGTACAATATGTTCAGTTTAAAACATTTTAAACAGTTGTATTCCTAAGAAATTGTGTGTTATCAAAAACAGTCATTTAACAGGGAAAGTAGGGTTAAGGACGAATGAGTTTCAATCTTACAATAACAAAGTAATGTTTACTCTAGGAATTTCAATAATAAGTGTTTTTCAAGCTCTTATGGACTGAATGTTTCCGTTTCCCCAAAATTCATGTAATGAAGCCCTAACCCCCAATGTGACTGTATCTGGAGACATGGCCCATGAAGAGGTGATCAAAGTTAAGACTTATTAACTTATTAAGACTTTTCACAGAGCTATGATAATTAATGTAATGCGGTGCAGGTACAGAGGTAGACTAATGACATAAAATGGAGAGCCCAGAAGCGGATGCATAGATATACGGACATATATGTGACAGAGATGACCTTACATGAGATCATAAAAGTGGGGCCATCATCCTATGGAGCTCGTGCCCTTATAAGAGAAGGAGACACCATCATGTGAGGACTCAATGAAAAGGGGATCCTTTGCAAGCTAGGAAATCTTCTCACTAGGATCCAATCAGCTGGCACCTTGACTCTAGATTTCCCAGCCTCCAGAGCTGTGAGAAAAAGAAGCTTCTGTTGTCAAAGCCACTGAGTCTGTTGAATTTTGTTATGACCACCCAGGCTGACTAAGAGAGGACCTAAAAATGCACAGCTATAAAACCTAACCCTCTCGGCCTGAATGTAGCTTTATGACACTTGGCATTTATTCCATTATAATAAGTCTGTCCTTTCAGCCACCATTTGTAATATGATTAGCAGAGCTTCTAACAAATGATACTTATTTCATCCTCATTTTTTCAGCCACTTTTATAATTTAACCAATCATCCAAAAGTTAGTGAATGAAAACCTCCATTTATTCTGTTCATAATCTTGTGGGTCTTCATAAAAGTCTCAGCTGGGGAGTTCTTCTATTCTTCTAGTTTGTCTGGTCGTAGCTGGGATTCCACATGTGTTGGCAGTCACCTAAATGTCTGGTTGGCAGATGTCTTTCTGGAGGGTGGCTGGTCACCAGCTGGGACAACAAAAGTGATTGAGTTGCATGTCTCCTACCCTCTGGCAGGTTAGCCTAGACTTATTTATATGGCAACACCAGGGTTCCAAGGAGCCAGACCAGGCCCAGGCTTAGGACTTGAACTCTGTTTCTTCCGCCTCAGACTGTTGTCCAAACCAACTCAGAAGTCTAGACCAGATTGAAGGGGCAGAGCAGAACAAGAGCTGAGCATTGTGGCCATTTTTGCAATCTACCACAATTAAACAATGCATATGGAAATTCAAATTGCATAGTTGAGGCACTCTATCCTAACTGCCATGGCAGAGATGACCAACAGTAATCTAAGGCAATGGAAATCATCTCTTTAATTAGTGGATGGCATGAGAGTCTATTCAAGCTATAAAAAATCTTCCAGAAATGTAAATTCTTACCTCCTGGGGGATGGTAGTTCTTTCCATTCCTTTGTGAATTAACCTTATCCATACCTGAAGCTCAGAGGAAGTAAACCTGTTTTTAAAAATTTATACACTATTATATCCCTTGTTATATGGAGTGATCTCTTAAATAGGTTGACCTAGGTTAGTGTGAATTTTCAGAAACCTTCCATAATCAGCATTATAGAAGCATACTAATAAAGCAATATAATTTTTTCTCCCAGCTGCTCCGCAAATCTCTGTGTGCTAGTTTTTTCCCTGCCCTTGGATGAAATCTCAAAGAAGCTCTTAGATAATAAAAGCCCTTTAGACTCTTTGACCCCTAAAACTGTTTTAGACCAATAATTAGTATGTTCAGTCCCAAGTAGTAATAGAAACCCCAAATATTATTCTAAGTTAACTTTTCCATCCTTATATTAACTGGGACAGATCAGGTTATACTGTGGTAACAAACCCCAAATAGTTTTGGGTTTTGTTTGTTTGTTTTCATTTATTTGTTTATTTACCTTAAGTCTTCTCCAGACCAAAGCAGTAACTCCTCCTTGAAGTAAGTCAGCAACCAAAGCCATCTGTCTTGGGATGTTGCCATGGTGACATGGCACCTCCCTACTGCCCTGAGTCACACAGAGTCTTCTCACTGCTACCATTTGAAAGTGACACATGGCATTTCCAGTCCCATTTTTTTCAGTTGCACATAGTCACATGACCCATGTAATTGAAAGGGGCTGGAAGATGGACCTTTCGTAATCAGAAAAAGGAAATAGAATGGTATTGATGAGTTCTACTGCTGGGGGTCCTACCTCTCTCTCTGCTGCCCCCTGCCTGGAATAGGAGATGTGGAAGACTTCTTTTCTATTTTATTGCCTATGTTTCTGCCCCTGCTCCTCTACCCCTACTGGTCATAAAATCAAGTTATAGATGCCATTACTCCTCCAAAATGGACTGGAGAAGAGAAGGGAAAGTAAGGGGCAATAAAGGCCTTATTTTCCTGGGACTGTTGTGAGCTGGTGAAACACTTTCTGGCTTGGCTAGTGTTTTACAAGGGATTCTTTCTTCTATGCAGGCTGTGTAAGTTGTTTTGAAGAACTCCTATTATTGCAGATTGCTCACTGGTAATTCTTTGACATTTTTCCACTGACTATTTTCAACTCTTGGTTGTCCATATGTACTCAGGTGTCTACCACACTTCCTGGACAAAGTCACTTTGTCTGACTGAGTTCTGACACAAGGTCATTTCTTCTTAGTTCAGAGGGAAAACACATATTTGACTTGTCGCTAGAAAAGATTATATCCCACATTGAAGCCATCTTCTTGGTTACCATCATCCACTTTACCCACTTCCAGGTTTTAAATTCCTCAGCTCTGGGGCAGGCACCAGTCTTCTGTATCATCCAAGATTCAAGAAATATAAATCAAGTCAGGACACCTGGGTGGCATAGACGGTTACGCATTTGACTCTTTATTTCATCTCAGGTCATGATTTCACAGTTCGGGAGTTGCAGCCCCATCTTGAGCTCAGCATGGAGTCTGCTTGGGATTCTGCCCCCCCCGCCCCTCTCTCTCTCCCTCTCCCTCTCTCTCCCTCCCCCACTCATTCTCTCTCTCTCTCTCTCAAAATAAATAAATAAACATTAAAAAATATAAATCAGTTCTTCTGATTTATCCTCTTAGTGTCACCGGCTGTACTGGGAAGACCTGGGTCCTGGGGCCCAGACTGGGAAGAGTCACTGAAGATTCTTGATCTTATCATGAGAGTTGAAAGAATTCAAGACCACACATGTAGCATAGCAGGTGAATAATATAAGCAGAAAAATATATGAAAGGAAAAAGTACATATTCAAGCTAAGAGAGCAGGGTAGTTCAAGAGAGGGAGAGAGCTGCATCCCTGGTATTTGAGTTTCTCTCTTTTATCTGCAATTGTTAACTAGAGGGTAGAATACTCATTACTTGGAGTGATAAGCAGGGCTTTGAGCGTTTTCTTTCTAATTTAGTCAGGGGTTTTCCCGTCATGGTGTCCATCAATTTGGGCCTGTCTGGTTTGACTGAGCTTCTTGTGGAGTTCTACCAGGACAGGTCTCTGACCTTGCCTAGCTAGCATGACTTCTTCCTTGCTGACCTCCAGGTAGCCTGTTAGAACCTAACATACCCCTTTAACATTAGAATCCCTTTTAATTGGTTGTCATTGTCCCATACTTATTCGTGTATTTCACTGTGTTTCATGGTGTATCATATAGCTATTATAAAAATAGAGTTTTATAACTCCCTACTTAAGACTTCCAGTGGTTTTCCATTGTACTTGGAAGAAAACTTTATGCTGTCCTAAAAGGTTATGTCTGATTTAATCCTTGTCTGTCTTTCAATCTTACTTTTTATCAGTGGTTTCCACACATTTTCTATATTAGATTCACATGGTATGCTTCAAGGGAAATAAAAAAGAAAGAAATCTCATGCCTTGGTTTTACACTTTGCTGTTTACATTAGAATATCTGACGGTAGCAGTCAGACATCATTATTTTTTAAAGATACCCACAATGATTCTAGGGTGCAGCAAAGTTTGGCAACTACTGCTTTACACCATTCTCCCTTGTTCCCTAAGCTCTACTTTCACTGGCATTCTTTACATTTTATAAAGGTTTTCTGGTATGATAAGCAATATATATGGTCTTTGTCCTCATTTCTTGGCACAGGAAAATGCTTGGAATTTCCTAAGTGATAGGAATGTCTTCATTATGCTACAGAGGCAAGTCAAGGTGGGCTCCTAGATAGCTTGAGGAAGGCAGCTGCTCACAGGAAAGAACAACCACCTGATTAGAAGGTTGGAACTTTGGTCCAGCTCAATACCAGTGGAGGAAAGGAAGGTTAGAAAATGAATCCAGTCACACAGCCAATGATTAATCAATCGCACCTCTGTAATAAAACTTTCTTCATTTTTTATTACTTTGATGATAATGATGATAGTTGTTGACAGTAAACTTACTTTTAACTACCACTAAACTATTTTGTTGGGAAAATCAATATAAACATATATTCCCCAAAATGATGCCCCTCAAAAAAATACTGGTAAAGAAAAAAGCCCTTTACACTGTATTTATATATTTCCTGATGGAAAACGATGGAAAGTTGCCATGCATAGTGGTAATATCTCCACAAAGCAATACAAATGTGAGAATGCACAGGAGCTTTCTAGTCTGGCATGACTCTAAGCCCATGTTCTATGTAATCAACTTCCTATCCCACTACCTTACTCTTTTTGAATCACTTATAAAGTTATACTCCTACACTGTGCCTTGATGCTATTTGGTTCCTTCCTTTTCCTAAACACAATCTAAACACCAGTGAAATTTTATAACAGTATTCTGTTGTAAAATGTTCACTTAGATAAGAGATCATCAAACTTTGGTCTACTGGCCTAATCTCCACTCCACCCCCCAGTTTTTAAATAAAGTTTTATTGTAACATTGTCATGTGTAAATTTTTTTTGTTGTTATTGCCTGTGGCTGCTTTCCTGTTATAATGGCAGAGTCAAGTAGCTGTGATAGATATTGCATGGCCCCAAATCCTGAAACATTTACCATCCAGTCCTTTACAGAAAAGTGCTGACTCTTGGTTTAAATAATTGAGGTTATCTCTGAAATGAAAGAATGCATATACACAAAATTCTCTCAGAACTCTCCTGACACCAGACACAGTATCTATGGATCCCAGGTTTAGAAATCTTCATCTTGTTCCTTGAAAGAAATGAGCTTGGAATGCTCAGAGAGGATCAAGCCGTGAATCACCCGTTAAAGTTTAGGTGCTCTAGGTATCAGTATTCCAATGTTCCTCTGAATGCGGGTCAAACCACTGCACAACATTGAACCACATTCTTCTATTTATGCATTTGAGGCTAATACTAGCTTGTACTATTTTCTCAAAGGACAGCCATATTATTTTTCATGTATTTATCCCTAGCATCAAATACAGTATTGGACAAATTGCAGGAATGTAATAAACATTTGTTGAAAAGATTCTACAAGATGGTGACACTAAAGTAGGAATTGCCAAGAAACATGGAGCTCCTTTGGAGAGCTGATCAGAGCCCCCCTTCAGGGCAGGGATTGAGTACTCTGGGGAGCAAACAATGGGAATTAGCAGAAGGTCTAGACTAAGAGTTGATCCTACAAGAGCAGCCACCTTGGAGCTGCTGTCAGTAGAGCCAGATCTACCCTGATAGAAGATTGTGTTGGCAGGACTTGTCCTAATAAAGCCAGGAACTTGCTGTTGAAGGTTTCCAAGTCATTCTTTGTTGCTAATTAGTGACTGTCCTCCTCACTAAGAAGAGAGAGTCATAGTGTGCCCCTTACAGCTACATACATGAATTGGTCACACAATGTAGTCTTTGTTATTAGACACAGTTATCCTGCAGCTAAGACAAATGAAATGAGAAGACTGTAAAGAGTGGAAATTGTTAAAAAACACTAGCAGTACAGCATTTGGGTGATATATCAACTATCTAAAAGGATCAAAACCAAAGTTTACAAATTAGTATCTTATATTTTACAGTGGATGCTCAAAAGATCCTCTGTGAGGTGACTGGATCAAGTCTTATTGTATGATCTTACAGGTGTATAAGCAGGCTCAGAGGCTCAAAGGATCTGCTTCATCTTAAGATAATCATCAGTAAAACCAAGGATTCAGAAAAAATCTTAGGATTCCAAATCCGAATTACTTTCCTCTGCTCAACGTTGCATCTCCAAACATAAAACTACAGTTTGAGAAATAAAGGATGCTATTCCTTAAATTTTGTCCCAAAGTCTGAGAGGGATAGTTTGTACATTGGCAGGGAAAAACTATCTATGTGAATGTATTTGTGAAATTCAACAGCTTATTTACTAGCTTCTTTTGCAGGAGATTTTCAAGGCAGATACTTGAGACATGCTAGCAGAAAAATCTTTCAGAATTTCTCTTTTACATTTAACATAACACATATTTATAGATGGGTTTATGCTGAACTTACGCTAGTAATATGATGAGATTCTGGCCTCTCGTTTTCAAAATTTTTCTCAACTGAAATATATGCTAATCTGAGAACATTTCTTTAAACATGCATTAAAATTTTTTTTAATGTTTATTTATTTTGAGAGAGAGAGAGAGAGAGAGACAGAGGATGAGTGGCTGAGGGGCAGAGAGAGAGAGACACAGAATCTCTGAGTTGTCAGCACAGAGCCTGATATGGAGTTCAAACCCATGATCCATGAGATCATGACCTGAGCCAAAGTTGGATGCTTAACCTACCCAGACCACCCTAAATATGCATTTTTTAAGATCAAAAAGAAAAATTGGCATTATTTTTTGAGCAAAAAGTGAACTGACTTTGTAAGCATCAAAGCTGTTTAAAGTGTTTAGAAAGTACAATTATGTTATTCATTTGTTTTCCCTTTAGAATCAGTGTATCATGCATGCCAGCTCTGATACTTTGCCTTGGATGGGATGCTAAAGACTAATCTCAGTTGAAAAAGGTTGAAATCCCTCATTAGATACTAAACAGCAGCATGAGGGAAATTGGTTTCTTTTAATCGTTCACATAAAGAGGCAATCTCTTTATATGCAAATACAGAATTTTGCATATTGATTGTATTTTCTGATGATTGAACTTACACATTTATAAGCTAAATGTCATTATTTTAAAAGAGGGTGCGCAGTAAATATCAATTTCCATAATTTCCTCTAACAAGTTACTACTCCAGCATGCCAAACACTCTTCACAGTGCAATTCATGTCTTCTTTCTCATCCTAATAGTCCTGTTCTCTTACGCTGATTATATACTTCGGTAAATGCATAAAGAATTCTTAGCATTCAAATCAAACAGCAAGGAAACCCCTCTCTTTCATGTCCAATGTAAATTCTCATCCTGTACTTGTTGGGTAAGGTGAGCCACTTGCCCTGGTTTGCCAGAAACATTCCTGGTCACAGTGATTCAAGTTTACACCCAAGGGTACCTCTTATTCCTGGGCAAAGTGGGATGGTTGGTAATTTGGAGTGCTAATCTTGGCCTGTGTTTTTTTTAAATATACTTTTAAATTTGTAGGTAATTTCAAACCTTTAGAGAAGCTGAATACATGTGTGTGTTTACACACACACACACACACACACACACACACACACACCTTTTATCCAGATTATTAACTGTTTGATTTTTCTCCATTTGTTTAATTAAAGTAATTCTTTCTTTTGTACCTAGCACATTAGGTTTAAACTAAATTAAAGACAGCCCTTTGTCTTTTCTGGAAGCTGACTTTATAATAAGGATCCATACTATAACTACCAATATAATTTATGCATTTAAAATTTATTTTTTGAGACTTGGACCTCAACGATCTTTTCCAGTAGTTGATAATTATTGTATCTTCGCTTAAAAGACATATTGTTGGTCATGTTTATGATTCATTTGTGGCTGACTCTGTTTAGGAATGACAACCCCAAATAGTACATTGTTCCTCTGGGAAACTGCATCTGCTTGAGAGTGATTCACTGTTAGATGTGGCTTGTGGTGAGAATCTAGGACTGTATTCTTCTGCTTACATCTAAACAAGCTGGGGTTCACCCACAAATAGTTTTCCCATGAAAGATCCTATGAAAAAGAAGAGAGAAAACAGTCTTAAAGTAGTAGTCTCCAGGGTTGAGAGAAAAAGGAAAACAATAGTAGAGAAAGAAAGGAAAAAATGGTCATCTGAAAGGAGAGTAGAGAGAGAAAGAAGGAAGAAAAATGTGGGCTAGGTGATAAGTGAAAGAAGAAAAATACTTTCAGAAAAACAACTTATTTATCATTAGAAACCCTGTTTACTATTTTAAAACTACCTACTCGAGAACTGTTTTATTTTTAAAATCACCCCTGTTCTTCATAATCACTTCTTATCTATGCTATTTTCTTTTATGACACCACAACCATACCAGTTTAGGCAGATACTACAGAAAGATATGAGCACCAGGAGAAAAGAACAAAGACTGTGGGTTGAGCACAGTGCAAAATGTCATAGTGATAAATGGATTAGATGCATGTTATATATGAGAAGAAGCGATTTAAGCCAAAGATTGAAAAAGTTCTAAATAGTTGGATTGATAATAAATGAGTGACATAGTACATGAGGTCATACTGATTTTTAATTTTTGCTGAAATTGCAGCATTCTATTGGCCTATATGAGCAGAATTGTATGTAGCTGGTACCAGGTTGATTTATATTGGAGCGTTACCGCTAATATGCACACAATTTCCATTTAAATGAAAAGTCTGTCAATAGTAAAATGTCCTAATAAAATAGTCTCTCTCAAATATGCCAAGATGGATTGATCACCAAATATTATCCTTTTCTTTCTTTCTTTCTTTCTTTCTTTCTTTCTTTCTTTCTTTCTTTCTTTCTTTCTTTCTTTCTTCTTTCTTTCTTTCTTTCTTTCTTTCTTTTTCTTTCTTTCTTTCTTTCTTTCTTTCTTTCTTTCTTTCTTTCCTTTTTTCTTTATTTTTCTTTCTTTCTGTTAAACTGTTTTACCTGCTCTATTCAGGGTCATCCCATCTTCCTTCCCTTCCTTTCCTTTCTCAGATAATCCTTGCCATCTCCCTTTTAGCTTTTGTCACATTTCTGCTTTTTTATACCATTACTGAAGTGATATAGAGTAGAAGGTCATGAAAAGACTAGTACATGAAGTCCGGTCCACTGATGTATTGCATTCACACAATGTCTGTTTTGAGAACTTGTATAGAAAGTTTGGTCAAACTATAATGCTCAGAATGTTCCTATTCTTGGACAATACATGTTATCTCAGATGTTTAAAATGTGTGAACAGGTTTCTCATTACATCTTGATCACTGTCATTATAGTACTGTGTTTCATTTCCAGATCTGGATATCTTTTCTTAGGCTACCACAGAACACGGAAATTGCAGGTATTATATACCATTATTCCTAGTAAGAAGTTTGGCCTAGAATGAGGATTTAAAATCACAGATGACACCACAGCTTTGCAAAGGCCAGTTGTTAATTCTTCCTTTCTAAGGACATGGTGCTGGGGACTATAGAGGAGACACTGAATGGTTTGAATTTAGGGTTAAATGATAAACATGAAGATAGTCTGTGCTTCACATTCTCCTGGAAAAGTTCTACTTACCCATGGAAAGGGAAGTTGCAAATTTGGAAGGTCAGCTGCCTCTTAACCACTAGGGGAATATGGGGAGGTGGGCTGGGGAGTGGTTGCAGCCATTGAAAGAGGATACCAATGAGCTGTGTGGTTTCTTTTTTTAATTCCCAACCATAGGCTATTCATAGTACAGTTACCTTCATATTGTGATGCACAAGCTTTAATAATTCCATGACTCATGTTTTTAAATTCCTCAGAGAATACACAATATATTTCTAGTACCTTAAAACTTACTATAATAGGCTTTCATGCACATTATTTTCTTTGATCATCACAAGAATTTAATGAATTATCTCCTATCCCCTTTTGTGGGATAGGCACCACGAGTCTGAGAAGCTGTGATGTTCTCAAGTCTGTACAGCAAATTAACAGGTGTTCACTGTGGCAGGTTTGCTGCTCATCTGTAAGAGTGGGGCCAGGGTAGTGACTGAAGTCTTAGAATTCTGAGTCTCCTATCCTATCTTGTCCGAATGCTTCCAGTCCTGATGAGTATAGTTGATAGAACTCTTTCTTCTTCTCTACTAAAGTATGTTTACAGTCCATGCTACTTTCATTTCTGCCTGCATCATTTCACTTATTAGAATGTAAACTCCTGAGAACAAGGTTCCTTTTTTGCTTTTTGTTATTGTTTATTTTATTTTATGGCATCTATGGGACAGTTTTGCTCACATAAATTGCGCAATGTAAAATCAGTCTGATATGTGAAGTTCCATAAATAGAATCATTAGCCTGTGGGTAATTAAAAAGTAAATCATTTTATTTTTTAGGGGAGGGGATGAAAATTAGCTTGAGCTGCTCTTTTCCCAGCCACTTAATTATTTTAATTGACTGGCATTTGGTACTGAAGCATGAATAGGCGAAAGTAACAGATTTGTCACAAAATGTGAAATAAATAAAATCTTAATCATAAAAATATAAATTATTTTGAATATTCAGCTTTGTTGTTTGACTTTGAAGGTACACGTTGTGAGTGTGAGTGTGTGTGTGTGTGTGTGTGTGTGTGTGTGTGTGTGTATGAAGGAAAAGAATATAATACTAATTAAATCCAGAAATGGAAGTAATGGTAACTAGGGACAGGGAAAGTGCAGCATTTTTTCATCCAAAACAATTTCAAGTCCAACAGCAAAGCTTTATGAGAGAGGTCAGTTATCTGTGGGAGCTGATGAGCACCACCTTCCTTTTCACTTTCCTTTCCAAATTGTACAGCTGAAAGCCATTATTAATGGAAACACCCTGTTAAGTCAGTGATTCATACACCCTATCTGTTAGTTTTTGTTGCTAAAATGCCATTTTAACTGTTAACCCTTTGGGAAAACTAACAGGACATTCCAAACACAGTCCCCAAGTTTTCATTTGCCTACACCCGGCAAATACTCAGAAAGTTTCTGAGTTTACATGTAATTACTGCATCCAGTGATTGACAAAACTGGAAACAGTTCAGATATTTCCTGGCCATACTCTGTATTTCAGGCTGTTGTATACTTAGAGCCAGGGAAGACTGATTCCAGAACAGTCACCAACAGAATTTGGGGTTTGAGAGGACTGAAATAAAAACTGAGTAAGTGAGTATGTGGTGTGTCTGTGTACCTTGGAATCAAAGGCCAGGAAGGAAGGAAAACAATGAGACATAAAAAACCATTATGTGAGAACTCATTTAAAATGAATTCTTTAAGAAATAAATCAAAAATAAAATTTGAATATTTTACTGCAGTTAAAATGAATAAACTAGATTTATGTACCAAAACAGATAAGATGAAAAATAATATTGAGTAAGAGTCCAACTTGCACAAAGTTATTTAGGAATGATGTCCTCCAAGTAAAATTTAAAAGTGACAAAATTATATATCAATACATACATGTGTGTAGCATGATTACTTTTTTAAATGCCTGGATATTCTGGTTAATGGTTGGAGGGGAAGAGGTGGGGTAAGGAATAAAACTGGGGAAATACTACTTTAATTATAATATTTTATTTTCTTCAGTGAAGAAAAATTTTAGTGTCACATGTGGCAGACTCAGTTATGAGTGGTGGTTCCATGGGTGATGGTTGTTTTATTGTTTTCCATATATATACATATATACATATGTACATATATAATATATCCAATTTAAGAAGAAAACATTAATTTTTATCTTTGAACACCATTCAAACTTTGAGAAAACCAATAGTAATAAAAGTTTGGCGGTTTAAGATGTACATTACAAAAAGGCGTAATTTATCTCATTTTCTCTCTTTTTTAATGTTTTATTTATTCTTAAGAGAGAGAGAGAGAGAGAGAGAGAGAGACAGAGCATGAGTGGGTGAGGGGCAGAGCAAGAGAGAGATACAGAATCAGAAGCAGGCTCCAGGCTCTGAGCTGTCAGCACAGAGCCCGACGCGGGGCTCAAACTCACAAGCTGTGAGATCACGACCTGAGCTGAAGTCGGACGCTCAACCGACTGAGTGACCCAGGTGCCATTTTTATGTGTTCTGCTGATAACACTTTAGTAATTTAAGGAGTATAGCATTTTATTTAAAACTCTTCACCACATTACTTACTATTTGAAGCCCATCAACTATATGAATGCTTTGATGTTGTGTTAACAGAGATTTTCTGTTTTCACTTTACGTTCAATGCTGATGCCTTAGCTCAGAGGTGTTTTCTTTGGGTTTTCCATTCCCAAGAAAACTGATAGTGCACTTTTGTTTTCCTATTTTATTTCATTCACCATTCATGCCTTTGTGAAATTTGCACTAAATTTAGGCAAAAAAAGAGATCCTCCTTCTAATCTTTGTTTGGGGAAGAGTGATGGTTGGGTCTTCTTCTGCCCTCATTGGTCGAGTATTGGCTTCTGAATTAACCCACCGCTAGGTGGGCCACCCAAGGTGGGACGTTCTGTGGTCATATTTCTGCTTTATTTTCTGTTTCCTGGGTTGATATATGAACTCCTTAAACTTAAAAAATTTTTTAAATTTAATAAACTGTTTCATTTAAAAAGAGTATTGTTAAAATATGCAAAATAATGCTAGACAAAGTGAAAAATGGGAGCCTTCTTGTTCCTCATCACCTGTGTCTCCAGGGTCTTTTCTGTATTCTTATCTGTCATTACGGGTTCTGCAGGTGAAAAATTCAGTGTTCATCGGGAAGATATATTTTTTTTAATATAACACTATTTATTTTTTTAACATATGCAATTATTTTCCATCATTTACAATACAGTAGTTACAATGACACTCCAAACAGAAAAGCAAAGTAAAAAAATCAAAACACCAACTTCTATTTCATGTAATTAGACTTATACAGAAATTAGAAGGTTAAGTAACAACTAGTTAATCACCTAATTTCACAGCTATCTGAGGTGGCAATCATTATATAGCAGCTTATCTATGATACATTCAAGAGAAATGATACAATTTATTACTTGCCCATAAGCTAAACACAGCCTGCTTAATACCTTTTCTTAAATTCCACCTCTATACTACAGTATACTTGAGGTCCATGCAAAAAAGTAGCTACCTTTTATGTAGGAAATGGATGATTAAGTCTTTGG